>NW_021703770.1:18769576-19026976 GCF_005190385.1 Monodon monoceros | reverse complement strand
GTGTGTGTGTGTGTGTGTGTGTGTGTGTGTGTGTGTGTGTGTGTGTGGTGGTGGTAGGAGAGAGGAGGGAGAGTTGAAATGGGGGGGGCTGGGTTGAGGGGAATGTCCATCTCCATGGGCAATTCACCTTGGGGGCTCCATGGAGACAAACCAATTAGTATGGATTGTCAAGGTGTTTTGTATGACTTGGCTACCTGCCCATTATGAATTGGAACGGGATTAACTAGCTCATTCCAAACACTCCACCAAACGGCAAATGGTCATATAATAATGATTTCTAATCACTAACACCCTGGCTGGATTGGAAACTTGGAGTTTTACCTGTAATCTTCAGAGAGACTCATTCCTTCAAACCTACCCACTTCCCCTAAACACATGTTTTTCTTTTTTTTTCCCTCTCCTAGCTTTTATTTTTTTAAAAGCCCTCTTGCTAATTGGGAGGCTGTATGTTCTTCTGCACATAAACATACCTATTAACCAACCAACCCAGTAATAAGCAATTTGCATGTTCTACTATATAAATTTGTCGGTCCCCTCTACTCGTGGTCTTCAAAGCCCCATGGTGAAACACATGACCACCCACTTTGCAAGTTTAATTCCACCCGAGGTTCTAGAACCAGTCTACCTCTGAGAGAGAGAAGGCCTGAGCAGCTTGCATTCAAGATTCAGGGATTCAGCACATGACCGATGCCATTCGCCCTTTTAATTATTTGTCTCAACTTCTTATAACTGGACTTTTCCCTTGTTCCAGACACCAAGTCCATACTTTATCTTCCTGGCGGAGGTACCTGGCTCCAAGGACTATCACTAGCCAATAGCATCTCTGCCCACACTCTTCTCCAGGCAAATGGGGCCCTAGACTACAGTGAACAGCCTCATGGAAAAGAGCCCAAGGTGGATTTCAGCCCAAACATACGTGGCATCTGTGGGTTCCAACACTGGGTAATTGTTGCATCCTTCCCTGCATCCATTTCCCCTCTGGGGAGCTACCCACTCCCTTTGGCGTGGATGGGACTGATCCCCACTCGCAGCCTTAAGGCAGCATGTGATGTAAGTGAGAGCCACCAGTGGAAGCACAGGAGCATGGCGGGAATCACGGTAGTTCCCATGGTAGCGGGAACCAGTACAGCGGTAACAGCTGGACTGACCATTGCTGCTGCAGGATTTGCAGGCCGTTACGCTTTGCAAGCCATGAAGCATTATGGAGCCTCAAGTAAAACAAGTTTTTCGAAGTCTACCAAAATCTGCCTTCAGATGGTGGCTATTACAGAGGTGGGTTTGAACCCCAAATGACAAAATGGGAAGCAGCATTAATACTAGGTGTAAGCCCTACTGCCAATAAGGGAAAAATAAGAGGTGCTCATCGACGAATTATGCTTTTAAATCACCCAGAGAAGGGAGGATCTCCTTATATAGCAGCCAAACTCAATGAAGATAAAGATTTACTAGAAGGTCAAGCTAAAAAATGAAGTAAATATATGATGAATTTTAAGTTCTTACTCATTGATGTATATGAGTACCAGCTTTTTATAATAAAATGCCTCAAAGCTACACATTTTAAAAATTAGCATAAGCTAAATCAAAGCCTAGGTATAAATTTGAGGATTTAAAATCGGATTATAGAATATTTGTAGGTTAATACTCAATAATTATGGATAAATGCGTGCCATTTGAAGTGTTGTTTATTACTCATTTGTCAAATAATTTGGTACCTATTTCAAGACAAAGTGAACAAGATAGTCTCTTCCTGAAGGAATCCCCAATCTGATGGGAGACTGATTAACTGACAGTTAAAATACAGTGTGATAAATATGATGGAATTAGCACAGGCTGTTACAGTAGGGGCTCATCTCATTGGGACAGAAGGCTGTTCAAGGTACAGAGGATGCCCCCGGCTACTTAGAACCTTGAACTTAAAAGTGAATTTAGCCACAACTTACCTAAGAAATTGATCTAGGTATGTATTTATCACTTTGTCAGTGATAAATCTGAACTGTTTCAGATTCCATACATTAAAAACTATAACAGTATGATTAAAAAAAAAAGTGTAACACATCAGCACATTCCCCAGGCCACAGTTTTTTTACCTAAGGCCTGGGAACCACTTAAGCCAATATGGCTGCTTCCTCTGGCTACGTTCTTTTAATCAATGTGATAGTCTATGCGACGTAGGCACTTAAAAACTAGCTATCAAAAAAAAAAAACAACAACCAAAAAAACTATCTATCGCCTTCCACACACCCTCACTACCAAGTGGTACGTTACGATAAAAACATGTTTCAGGGCAAATTCTAGAGTCCTGCCAAAATCCTAGCCCAAGAAGCAGGGCCTGATACCGGGGTCAGACGGCATTAAAGTTCTGCCGACAGGTGTGTTCCACTCACCTGCACCTGCCCTGGGGCCCTCAAGACCTCCCCAGTGCCAAGTACCTGCCGAAAAAGCTCACTTTTTGCACAACTCTGTGCTCCCTGCCGCGTGAGTTCTGCCTGGCGGGCTGGACTTCTCGCCAGCACTCTCAGGCTCCCGCCCAGCGTCTACCCCACTCCACTGGGTAAGGCTTCCCTCCAGGCCCAGATCCTTCCGTCTGCTCCGTGAACCCTGGTTAACCCATCTGTGCCTGCTTCCACACCCAGAATGGGGAAGAACTTGAGGAAAGGAACGCGGTCTGCCAATCCACAGTGTTTGTATAGAAATGCCAATAGGTGAAGAAGCTGGGTCTTGCCCATAAACAGCAGTTTGTCTCTTCAACTCAGAGGATTGGAAGGATGAGCTATAAGCTCACCTCCAAGTCAGGGTTGGCTAAAGGGCAGTTCAGGTCCTGGAGTAGAGGATGTATGGGGATATTCTGGTCTCAAATGTTTGATGGAGTCAATTACCAGAAACTTTTGAAATCCTTCAAAACGTATACCTCCCACTCGTAAACCATGCCTGGAAATTAAAATAAAACAAACTTAGTAAATGTCTTTTTTTTTTAATGGAAATATTGGCTCTTACTGAAGGGCAGCTTAGCAAGAACAAAGTCCATTTTCAAAATAACATTTCATTTTATGGTATCTCTACCTCAGTGTTGAACACTAATACCAGTATATAGGTTTCTGATTTAAAAATAATCCTATTTGATTAAACTACATTTTAACGAATTCTGTTTGGAAAAGGAAGGTAGAGTTTAAATTATTTTGCCATAAAGATTCATTTTCCCTCACACTAAAAATACATGTATATATATATATATATTTCTTTTTTTTCTCCTTGAAATAACGTTATGGTAGGTGAATAGTGCTTTTTTTTTTTTTTTTTTTTTTTTTTTTTGCGGTACGCGGGCCTCTCACTGTTGTGGCCTCTCCCGTTGCGGAGCACAGGCTCCAGACGCGCAGGCTCAGCGGCCATGGCTCACGGGCCCAGCCGCTCCGCGGCACGTGGGATCTTCCCGGACCGGGGCACGAACCCACGTCCCCTGCATCGGCAGGCGAACCCTCAGCCACTGCGCCACCAGGGAAGCCCGCAAGATGGATTTTTAATAAGACTGTGCATCCCATTTTACCCTGGGATTTGACAGATATGTTGCCTTATCACAACAAATTGCTTCACTTTTAGTTTTGCTTACATGTTAAGAAAAGTGAACCATCACAGAAATAACTTATGAATAGTTGGGTCATCTTTAAACGAAGTTTTTTCATGTCCTAAACCTGTTTTTTTTTAAAGACAAAATCTTAAAAGTACAGAAATGATAAGAAATGATATTCTCATTCGAAATTAGTACTGTTTCAAGCTTGGGGTCCATTGCTTCTTGTAATAGGGGTAGCAGTATCACTTTATAGTATTTCCTTGCTTTATATCCCATGGTAAATGGGCTTTTTCCTAAATCTTAAAAAATTAGTTCATAGTCTAAAGGATTATTATATTTGATTTGATTTTCTCAGAACAACATTATTAAAAGCACTATTTGGGCTTCCCTGGTGGCGCAGTGGCTGAGGGTTCGCCTGCCGATGCAGGGGACGCGGGTTCGTGCCCCGGTCCGGGAAGATCCCACGTGCCGCGGAGCGGCTGGGCCCGTGAGCCATGGCCGCTGAGCCTGCGCGTCCGGAGCCTGTGCACTGCAACGGGAGAGGCCACAGCAGTGAGAGGCCCGCGTACCGCAAAAAAAAAAAACATCCATCTTGGGGAATTCCCTGGCAGTTCAGTGGTTAACACTTGGTGCTTTCACTGCCATGAGTCTGGGTTCGATCCCTGCTTGGGGAACTAAGATCCCACAAGCAGCTTGGCATGGCCCAAAAAAAAAAAAAAAAAAAAATCCATCTTGGACTCCTAATCTTCCCCTCTGATTTTCCAGGTGTGGCTCTTTTATTTGAACATCTTAAGAACTGCTCCCATTGGCACATCTGCTCACATTCAACATTTGCTGTCAGTCTGTTCTTTGCAAGGGACTCTTCTAGGTATAGGAGACACAAAGGTGTCCTCTGGGAGCTGACAATCGATGTAACAAGCGAGCATCAAACAGAAAGAGGGAGGAGAGACCTAATACTGATATTTCCATCTTGAATACACCATTTGTTTCCAAATTCTAACACCTTGCCCAATGGTCGACACCGGCTCCCAGAGAGTGGCTCCTGCCGACAATGAGTTCATGTAACTATGAACACATGGCTCACCCATAACCAACCTTTAACTCGACATTTATTCTCCTGTCCTGCAAGTTGCTCCAGAGTGGGCTGCCTCTTCCCACTGCAAGTGCTAGGAAATACACAAACCAAATTCACCGATCCACAAAGCAGCAAGAGATCATTGAAAGCAGGGACAGTGTCATTCTCTTTTGTGAAGAGAAAAAGCATCCATCTTAGGACCCAGTGGGTCCACCATAAAAGCTTCATTAAAAAAATGAACAGAGGGACAAAATGGAATCTACTCCAATGATCCAATTAGAAACGTCACGTTAGTATTACGTGCAGTATTAATGGGAATGCCCACTGAGTTTCCATTCTACAAAAGGGTAAAGCAACGGAGAGAAAAAAAGGGAAAAGGACAAATATTGGCTGCTTCTGAATTCCAAGGCTTGAGCTCAAGCTCTGGCTTTTTTATGGTATTTTCACAGGCACTGCCCGTGTCTTACAGAAGTATTTAGAAGTATTCCCTAATTTGTCCTCCTTTAGTTGTAACTGGATTCCCATATGGTTTCCTGACATAATCAAGAAAGCATCAATTCCAATAGTGCTTTATTTTATAGTACAGTTATTTGAACAGACGACCACTTCTGAGTACGCCCCTATCACAATTAACTCCAAGGCAGGAATGTAGTACTACTGCTTTCTGTGTAAATGCATATGTTGGAATACTCTGGATAGGATAGGATCAAGTGACAGGATTTTCCTTCAGAAAGCTCAGTGAGAAGCCCTCATCCTCAGGTCTGTGTGGGGCTTTTGCACAAATCTGTTTCGGATCAGTCCCTCAGAGATGTCTAAAATCTAATTAACCAATTAATTTGCAAATATATTCTAATTTATCCAAGGGAGATTTTCTTGGGTGTTAAATTATCTGACAGTGAACCATATGCAGTACACAAGAGCAGGACCTCCCTGAAATACCACAGGTTACCCCAATGCAAGAATGACTATGCATACTCTGTCTGGTCCACACAAATTTCTATCCCCTAATGAGAAAATGAGTTGGCATTTCCTCCATCCTGATTAGTTTGTGTACACTTTGGTGAAGCATTGCTAAATGCAATTGTGAGGCCAGAGGGGTGTCCTTCCATAGTCTCCACTGGGGTAGGGCTAGGGTGGGCATGGTTGCCTGGGGCTGAGAAATTGGAGAAAGAGGATAATACGGATAACGTGCTTATCTTAATCTGTTTTCCTGGGGTGGGTGAAGGGACGTTTAAGTTATAAGAAAAATACCCTCTGTCATACTGGGAATTACTAACTGTTGGTAATTTGCATGCAGAGCTCTATTCTCTAACAAAGCAGCCACAGCAGGTAACATGGTTTACTCAGACAATCAACTTGTAATTTACTGAACTTGTGGATTTAAAAAAAAAAAAAAAAAAAAAAATGTTCTTAATTGCTACCTTGTGACATTTTATTCAGCTCAATAACTGTATAGCTACAGATAAGAATTGAGAATAACACTATCAAATGTTACCAGGATTACCTAATTTACAAAATGAAGAGTATCTCGATGCACATATTGTTACCCAAAAATATGGAGTGTGGATTTTAATATGTTTACCATGAGATGTTTGGATAGCTGCTAATTGCGCAGCATTAAAAGAAAAGCTGGGTGGGTTTGTTGTTGTTGTTATTGGTATTTGATTCAAAAGATAATTATTTTTAATACTAGCAGTAAGGAAATGAAAGAAGTGGCAATTTCATGCGACGCAGTCTGGTATCTAATTTATATACTAGAAATTCTTCTATTCACGCAATTTCTAAGATCTCTAAAAACCTGCAAATCAAATAATGGGCAAAGAGAGAAAAACTAAAAGGAAATGTATGTCCAGTTTAGGGATCAGGAAGCCAAGATGGAATTTTATATAATAGATTCTGAATTTTCTACAAGAATTAGGGAGAAGTTAGAGGGAGGGCTTCAGAGTTCTTAGAAGAGACACTTCAGTTGGTGAGTTCAAAACAGTTCCCTAAAAGAGTGATCTGTGAATGCAAAACTCTTTTTGAAGGGAAAACTATAATTTCCACTAAAATTGGGAGTTAAGGAACTGGAAAAAATAGCAAGCACAGTTAGGACCAATACTGATCTCTCTTCTCTCTCTCTCACTTGTAAGGAGAAAACTAACGGGTTATTTACAGATGTGCCAATAGGATCAGAGTGATTCTTGATACTCATACAGAGAACAGTTCATTAATATTCAAAAGAGATTCATTTGGTATTTCTGGTTTGCATATCTGGTTTGTTTCTTTGTTTAGCATGCCACCAAAACTTAACACACCTAGACTATCTTCCTTCATCCTGAAAGACAGGTAGCATGGCACATAGAAGGTTACAAGTGGCCTGGGAGAATTTCTCAGGTATCTCCTTTGCTTGAGACACCTTAATCCTCTTCACCCTTGTCAACCTGAACCTCAGCATTAATTTAAGTGTAAGTCAGTAGGTGAGTAAATTTGGATATAATGAGTCAGTCCAGCTTGTGAGAAATTCCTAAATTTTAAATAATCACTTCTTTTAAATAAGAAATGAGCAGAGAGGTACAAAATGGTTTTGATAGATTATTGAATAATGCATGATGTGTTGAGTTTGTTTGACAATTTCATTTTTCAATGCTGTTCCCACTACAGCCTTAAAAGGAGAACCCTATCCTTATTCCCCAATTATCCTGGGCAGTTAGCTAAATGAGCTCTCATATAGTCCCACCAACTGATCTGCTAACTTTCTTACTCATGTGTCCATAAAAATGTAAGCAGTTCTTCACTGACAACATGAACTTCAAAAAAGTCTCTCATCTCAAAAAGGGGACCCTCCTACACTGTTGGTGGAAATGTAAATTGGTGGAGCCACTATGGAAAACAGTATGAAGGTTCCTCAAAAAACTAAAAATAGAGCTACCATATGATCCAGCAATCCCACTCCTGGGCATATATCCGGAGAAAACTACAATTTGAAAAGACATATGCACCTCAATGTTCACAGCAGCACTATTTACAATAGCCAGGACATGAAAACAAACTAAATGTCCATTGACAGAAGAACGGATAAAGAAGATGTGGTACACATACAAAACGGAATATTACTCAGCCATAAAAAAGAATGAAATAATGTCATTTGCAGCAACATGGATGGACCTAGAGATTGTCATACTGAGTGAAGTAAGTCAGACAGACTTACTAATAATACAAATACAAATATCATATGATACTGCTTTTATGTAGAATCTAAAATATGACTTAAAGAGCTTATCTAAAAAGAACTTATCTATGAAACCGACTCACAGACATAGAAACCAGGCTTGTGGTTGCCAAGGGGGAGGGCTGGACTGGGAGTTTGGGATTAGTAGATGCAAACTACTATATATAGAATGGATAAACAACAAGGTCCTATTGTATAGCACAGGGAACCATATGCAATATCCTGAAATAAACAATAATGGAAAAGAAAAAAAAAGGTCTCTCATCCAAATGGGTTCCAATACTTAGGATCACAGAAACTAATAAATATCAATACATTCCTTCTCCATCAGTCCTGAGTGTCACGTCACAGATTCAGGTGGCTGCATATTAAAATTTACCCAGTTTTTAACATTGCTTTATTTCCTGAATTCCTTCTTTCCAATGGTCCAGTAGGAGATCTGACAGCAGGGTCAGCCAGCTGTTCTCTTTCCTACATATAGAAACTACTAGAGGGAAAGATTTTTAAGCTGCAGCTTTGTGGAAAAAAGACTTTTAAGATGTTGGTCAGGTTTCTTATGCATGAGACATCTGAAGACACTGTCGATAGGAATAGCTGTACTCTTCCCTATGCTTTGCTATTAAGGCTGGGAATCAGCTGCCTCGGATGCTTAGCTAGGGTTAGGGAACAGAGGAGGAAGAAGCCTCAGTATCCGGCCCCTCCAGCCTCTTGCTTCTCAAGCAATAGCTGCGATTTCAGAGCCCTGATGGCTAATTCCACATGCATAACTGTTTTAGGCAATGTTCCAACTGTGTTCTAGTAACTTGCCAGGGTCATCCTTTTATTTGCTCTATTTCCATGATGCTTCAGTGAGCAAAACAATCAGTTGCCAAGTCTTGCCTTTAGGGGAGAGGAGTTGAAGGGAGCAGAAAAAAGGACAGGGAAGAATGTAATAGGATATTGAGAAAACATGGGATTCCAGAACCCGGGATTCCAGGATTCCTGCTCAACAAATGCCCTCTGGCCTTTCTTCCCACACAGAAGTGGGCAGTGGCCATGGGCTCTGCTACAGCAGGTTGAATCCAGCCTTAAAGTCAAACCTCCCAGGCAGTGAGAAGGGCAACTGGCTTGTGTAAAAGATGTCAAAGACTGTAAGCACCTATCTGAAGCTTTCTTTAGAACAAAAACAATTAAATTCATGCAGTGAATATTCTGAGCACCTACTGGTGCCAGGCACTGTGCCATCTCGGCCCACCAACAGAGGGGAATGATATTCCTGCCTTGTCCTAGAGGAGTTAAGAGTCCGACCATCTACCTGTTAATAAGACAGTAACAATAAAGGGTGATTAAGCACTATATGCCGGAAATGTACTCAGGGCCCATCAGGTGCTTTGAAGGAGAAGCATCTAATTCGGGGCGGGGGGGGGGGGGGGGGGCCGGGGGGAAATGTCCATATCCGGCGGAAGTGACACTTGAACTTTAAAAAATGATAGGATTATCGGGACAGAGGCAGGAAAAATATGCACATGCAGGGAGACATGTGGAAGGAGAGTGCAAAAGAGCACAAGAAAAGTGAGAACTTTGCGGCGGAAACAGGTAGAAGCAATGAGCAGTTTACCTCAGAAACATTCAAATTCATTTTAAGAGATTCTGGACCCTAGACCCATAGGCTAGGGATGGATTCTTTAAAAATGCCCTACACAGATGGCACAATGGGAATTTTGAGAAATGCATTCCATTCCTTGTCTTGTTGCTAGAATTTAGATTGTTTGCCATTTTGTAACCGAGCAGGACCCTATGGGGCCTTCCCAGGACAGACCCTTCCCCCATATCCTCTGCTTTAGCCCCTCTCTGAAGGACCTAGATAACAGTATCTGATGCACATTTACTGAGTTGTTTTACAGACGCTAAACTCACCACCAAATGGAAGAAGTTAACTACTTGATGACCACCAGGTAGCCCCCAGACCTACTGGAGCCTAAGGATTGATAATGTTAACCCCTGTGACACCTCCCTGTTACCTCACCATCAACCAATCAGAGAATTGTGCACGAGCTGATCACACACCCTACGACCCCACCCCCGCTCACCTGGCATTTAAAAATGCCTCCCTGAAATCCATCAAGGAGTTCAGGTGTTTTGAGCACCAGCTGCCCTGGACTCCTCGCTTGGTGCCCTGGAATGAAGGCTGCATTTTCCTTCACCACAGCCCGGTGTCAGTAGATTGGCTGTACTGGGCACAGGCAAGCAGACTCAAGTTTGGCCCAGTAACAATTTCTTAAAGAGAATTTTCTATCTGCTAGTAGAAGTAAGGGCATGGCTTAAATAATAATAATGAAAATAATAATGATGAATGTGGGTCATGTTAAATTGCAAAAGATTTTAACATTTGGAACTTTCTCTCTGGGTCTTTTTCCCTGATATAGAACCCAATAGGCAGTAAAATACTAAACTCTGCCACAAAATTAAACAATTACTGGTCACCAGTAATACTGGAGATGCTTTTATCAGTCTGTCATTCATTCTTCATTCAACAACTATTTATTGAGCATGTATTAAGTCCCAGGCACTGTTCTAAGGTATCAGATCTATAGCAGTAAAGAATAGCAACAAAAACTGTAAAGGAATGTCACAAGCAAACATTCACAGAGAAGGGAGCTCCTAGGCTGTGGGAAAGAGGATAACATTGAAATAAGAAAACTACACGGCCAGTCAGTAGTCTACTTTGCTATATATAGACGCTCTGCGTGTGCCACAAACTAACCAAGGCCCTGGGCCCATCACAGAGGCTGGGTTTAACCAGCCCTAATGACCCAGTGAATAGAAGACCCTGGATCTTAATTACAGAGCCTCTTTTGTGGTTTGTTCTCCTTTTAGTCACTTCCCCTTTGCTCAGAGCAGACTTCACTGTTTGCAATCACCAGAGGCCAGTGTAGCTGAACCAGCTAGACCTTCCTGGCCTCCTAGGGGAAGGTCAGTGAATTAATGAGGAACTAGATGTAGAGGGGCAAAGTTGGACCCACTGTCCCAAACAAAGCCCCACGGAGGGGAGGGGAGGGGAGGGGAGGAGAAGCAGGCCGTGGCCAAGTCGACACAGAACCTCTGCAGGATGTGGAGGGCTCACTGGCCACATTCTATAAAACCAAGACTTGTTCTCACTATAGCACAACTACGGCTAAGCTGAGGTGAGAAAAAATAATTAGGTCCCCAATCTGCATTAAAACATTTTTGCCGGATTCTGTTCTTGAAGTGGAAAACTGTTCCCACAAGGTCTATTTTTAACCGATTTATTTTAAAGAGATCAGAAAACCTTTTCGTGTTGAAATTTCTCAGTGGGCAATTTTACAGTAATGCTACCTAAATCCAGCCTGACAACGACAAAGCAGAGGAAATGAGTGAATGTGCTAAGTGTGCGGAAATACCCTCACCCTGACATCGGGGCAGGGCTCAGAGAGGCCATGAATACAATATGGTGATGTGTTTCATTTCTGGTCCAGTTCAGTTATCGGAATACTGAAGTCAAGCAGAATCTCCTATTTTGGGAAGCTACTAGTTCATAACCAACTTTTTCATTTAGACTACAAGTTAACTTTTCCGCCCAAAGGAGGCAAAGGTAGTATTTCAAGTAATTGATGACACCTTGGTTATAATAAACTGGGGTCATGGCCCCTGGTGATTTAATCTTGTGGTATCAGTTAATTTACTAAGAGAAATATTCAACCTATTAACCAGAATCTGATTTTCTATTAGAGGCACAGAAACATAGTTCAGGAATGTGATTACCCTGACTACATGCTTCACTAAAAAAATCAAAAGAGAAACCCACTGGAGATAAATCATTATTGTTCATTCATTCACCAAATATTCGGTAAGCATCTACTGTGTGCCAGGCACTTGAGATACACCATTGAAAACAAACTCTGGCCCGCAAGGAGGCTTTATTCTAATTAATGATGGACAAGCTGCTTGTGATTCAGTTTAAAGACTCTCAAAGGGCAAATTTGAGGAGAATCAGGGAAGGGGAAAGAGGATTTTGAAAACAGTGATAACTGTAGAGAGAAAAATCCATTGTTCTGAAGCTAATTGGTCCAGAGCTCTCCATTCCTCTCACAGTCACACAAGTGAAGGTTTACAATCTTTCAGTGAATCCATTTTAGAACCAGAGAAGTATGAACCGGCACTAGAGTATGGTAAGTGTGGGATACTAGTCAGCTTGGCTAAGCTATGCTGCAGTAACAAACGACCCCAGCACCTAGATCAATGGCTTTCAACAACATGGCCATGGGCCATCAGCTCTTCACTAGGCGACCCAGGCAGCTTGCCTCTAGGATGCCGTTACTGCCTTCAGGTCAGAAGGAACAATGACAATGGTGGAATCATTCAATGGCTCTTAAAGCTTTTCCTCATAAGTGGCACAGGTGACTTGAGCTCACATTTCATTGGCCAAAACAGGTAATACAGCTAGAGGTCAACAGGGCAAGAATATATCATTATCGCACAGGCAGGAGTGGCTAACAAAACAATCAGTGATGGGTTGGTTGTAGCATTCATTAGTGTAGCTGATGACTCAGAAAGACGTAGAAAATATTTGCAGCCCTTCAATTTTCCCAAACTTGTGATTACTACTAAATGGTGACCAAATCTTCTAAAAGGAAATAACTCCCTTTCACATCATGATTCCTCACCAGACCAGAGGCACACAGATTGTAGAATGAAACAAAAACAGACCCTGGAGAAGTTAGAGGAGACTAATTTTTCCTTCTTTGGTTAGATGTCAAACAATTTCTTTTCCCCCTCAATCATTCCTTTCCACATGAAGGAAAAGGAACTCAAGAAATTACAGTGTGGAAGATGGCATTTTACTTTGCAGCTAGTAAATTCTTCCTGAGATCCACGTGATACTTCACACTGACATGTGGAAGGAGACAGGGCTGGGGTAAAACAGACCTCTTGAATTTTCATTCTGCAGCAATTAAATGGAATTCTAACACTGGGAAGACATACCGTAGCAATTCAAAAGGGCATCCTAGGCCTTCCAGTTTCTTAGCAACACAAGAAATAAACTTCAGTATTCAGTATTCAGCCACACTGGTTCATACTCAGCATTAAAATTTTTGATGCTGATTTCAATTCCTGTAAGGCTTGGCAATGGTGATTCTATGACACTAAAGAAATCTAAGGTTGTATTTAAAAAAAAAAAAAACTCTTTGAAAGTGAGAACGAGCAAGTTCAAGAGCATGTACAACCTAGAGCTACGGGATATTTCATGGTTTTTCCTAAGAAACACAAAACAGAACTAGAAGTGGTTCATTTCAGTCTCTGGTCACTCCTGAAAAGATGTGGTCCTAAATAAGATTTGTTATCATTATTGATATCCTTTTACTCACTTTGGAGACAGAGAGCCTATCACTTATTAAAAATTCATAAGCCATATATGTGTTCATTGGACAATTCTTCCAACTTTTCTATGTGTTTGAAACTTTATAAATGTCAATTTATAAATAAAATGTTAGGGGGAAACTTGTAAGTAGGCCTAGAACTGAATCAGCTTTTGAACTCCAAAAGCAACATTCTCTATATAGAATCATGAATGAAATCCTCTTGCTATGCAGGAATCTGAGAAGTTCTCTAACTTAAACAATTAATACTATTCTACGAGCAAGTCTGATCATGCATGTATTCATAGTGCATGCAGCCATCCATCCAAAGAGCATTTTGAGTCACAGCTTGTACCTAGAACCATGCTCACCTGTTCTAGGTTCCTTTGCCAAAAGTCAACATGCCTAGCTACCAAGTCAGTGAATGGCCAATTCACCAAAGATAGCATACTCAGTGAACATCTTTCTGCATTCACCAGATTTCTAAACGACTTGTTTCTTTAAGCTACTTATGGAGCCTGCAGTAGTTTTGACGTGATGGGATGGGGTGATCTCCCAAACTTTAGATTTCTGAAGTTGGTGACAAATTTCCATCTTGTCTTCATAGCATTAAAGGAATGGTCAATTCATCAAAAGCTACAGATGATTTAGTTTTCTTGTGGATGTTTAACATCTAGGAATTACATTCCATAGTTACTAACCATTATTAATAATGAACTAGTAAAAAAAAATGTGTTTTTTAAAATATTGCTTTGACTCTTACATGATGAGTCTTTTTGTTTGCTGGTTATATTGACATCTTAACCTCTTTAGGAGTCTTTTACCTAATGAACCTAAGCTTTCAAGTTTTGAATTTTTTGTTTTGAATTAGGTGAGGCCTTTAGGAACATATCTTCCGCATAAAATATAACTACCTAGTAGAAATTAAATGCAGATTACTAGAATGTACACCCAACAAGGGCAAGAATATTATGGTCTAGTTTAGGGGTGGTGAACTATGGGTCACATGTTACCTATTTTTATAAATCAAGTTTCATTAGAACGCAGGTAATAGTCATTTATATGCTGCTATCGCTACTACTGTGCAAAAATAAATAAATTTTTTAAAAAAGGCATAGTTGAAGAGCTGTAATAGGAATAGTAAGGCAAAGCCTAAAATATTTGCTATCTGCACTTCAAAGAAAAAGTTTGCAACTGCGGGTCTAGTTCATTACTGTATCCATAGCTTCTGGAGCAATGCCTGGCTAATTTGGGGAATTCCATAAATACTAGTTGAATGAATGAATGAATGACTTGGGTTTTAATGCAGGCTGGCCAGTCTTTACCACTCATTTCAACGTTCACTGTCTCATAGCCTCATGGGCTGGTAAGAGAGGCTGGTTCTTCATGGTGATACGGAAGTTAAGCAGGATGAGTCAACTGGTAGAGCAAACGACTTCTGTGGTTCCAGGACAGAGGCCAACCCTAATGCAGAGGACTGGTTTGTAGCAATGTAGAAACCAACCCACATTTCTGCAAAGACTATATTGGGGAACTCCAAACACAACTCAGCTGTCTGGTCTCTAAAAACCCAAGTCACTGCTTGTCATTAAAAAAAGAAAAGAAAATGTAGGTTGGCCAATATTTCTTCCCCCTTCTGAAGGTTGGCAGTGATTTTGTGGTTGAAGTGATGAGGAGCCCTAAAAAGAGGGAAACCACAAAACCATGCCCAGTGCTTCTCCCAAACTGTAGTTGCTGCTGCAGCCATAAATACAGGTCTTCTTCCAGAGATTCCCTGGTATTGTCCTGGCATAAAGTAGCCTCCCCAAACATTATTCCGATGAGATATACTATTAAGAAATCGAGCAGTGATAAATCTAATGGGAATTTTTTGCCAGGTAACACTTACCTCAAGACCTAAGCCTATAAAGGAAATCGTAACGAGACAAAACCAAGTGAGTTGGATTTATATTGTTGTTATTTAGCTTATTTTAAGTGGCTAGTGGCAGGTTTGTTTGTCTGTTTGTTTGTGGGGGCAGGGGGGAAGGCAATATCTAGCAGGCTGCTTTAATTTCCTATTGTCTTAATGTCACTGCTATTAAGACCTTCCACCCTAATCAATACCCAGTTCCACCAACTCCCAATTAGCCTCAGTAAAATCCCCAGAGTAGAAAAAAGGACATGGATCATTACTCTGCAGCTTCAGAGGTTCTGTAAGTCAACTCATTTCCTCTAAAGCAGGGTTACTCAATCAGTCCTTTGTGCCTATCAGTGTGCTAGGTGCTCTGGGTATAAAAATATGATATGGCATGACACATTATAATTTTTAAAGAGGTTTTGCCATCTAGGAAATATCAAGAAATAAAGCAATAAAGATAAAAACACTCAATATTCAGTGAAGGGTTCTAACCCAGTTAACCCACTCCAAAGGCATGCATGTTGTCTTCAATCACTATATATATATATATTTTTTTTTTAAGGGGTGTTTACTGATGTGATTTTGAATTTTCCTTTTAAGTACTAGAAACATTTAAAAGTGGTTCTGGGTACCCAGCATTTGGAAAAAAAAAAAAAATCAACTCAAGGTTTCATTTGTTTGGCATCAGCTCATAGTCAACTTCTACTTCCTTTATAAACTTCTATGTGGCCTTTGTGCCACCACTCCTGAGATTACAACTCACTTACAGATAATCACAGGAATTGCTCTTCACCAGACAAGTGCTTATCCTCCTTGCCCCTGGATGGTGCTGCCAGTGAAATCAACAATAAAAGCTCATCAAAATCATCACAGCTGTGAAAGACCCATTGGCAATTCTGAATGGCTGGAGCTGATGCTTGAGTCAATTCAGTCCCTCTTCTTGTGATGACCTAAAGGGGTAGGATGGCGGGGGGGGGGGGGGGGGGGGGGAGGCTCAAGAGGGAGGGGATATGGGGATATATGTATGCATATGGCTGATTCACTTTGTTGTACAGCAGAAACTAACGCCGTATTGTGAAGCAATTATACTCCAATAAAGATCTATTAAAAAAAATAATAAAGGCACTTCTATTGATACCACTTCTCTTTCTAGCTTTCTGAGATCCCTTGTTACCTTGACAGTACACAACTAGACAAACCCAAACTAGAGCTATCCTCAGGAAAGTCCCCTACCTAAGCAATGGTTTCAATGGAGCACACCCTGGAGAGGTCTTTTGAAGGGCAGGGAGCTATGTGAAGGGCTTTATGTGGTTGTCTTTTCAGAGACCACAGACCAGCTGGAGCCTGGGCCAGATGCTACTTTCACAGCATTAGCAGGTAAACTGCAGTCAGACTAGAATGTTAAAATTTTGAATTACACAGGGTAGTTTCTCTGTAAGATGACATCAAAGTTTTCATGCCATAAAGGTGCGTATCTGCTTCTGTCTTCACAACTGTGAGCTTTACAGCCTCTCAGCCAGCTTAGGAGTAGCATTGGGGATTTTGAGAGGGTTGGAGGGAGGAAGGAAATCTTTGCTCTGTGTCTTCAGAGAGACTCAGGAGCTTCTGCTCATGGAAGTAGAGGTTAATAAGTGACTCTAATTGAAAAATGGCCATATACTTGAAACAAGATTCTGCTCTGAAAATTCCTTGAATCTGTTTAAGCATGAAATAAACAAAACTAAATATTAGCATATACCTCCCTCCCTCTTCTCCACCCCATTCCTTGGCATCAATCCTTGTTCCATAGCAGGTAACAGGAAGACAAAGAGGAGTCTCATATCCCCAAGAGCCCCCAGAGAAAAATGATGAGGGGAAGGGATCAGCAAGTGCCTCTTTGGTGTCGTTGCTTGGTAAAGAAGGAAATCAGCTGCAAGTCAAGTCGACCCCCGGCCTGCACAGCTGCTGGCATTTGTACCTACGTGGAGGCGGCAGAGGTAGGTGAGTGTTTTTCTTAGATGCAGTCATCAACGCCAGATGTATTGATACAAGGGGCAGTCAGCTTCATACCACCTGTATTAAGCACATCTTTATGCTGGTACTTTTGGCATCTGGAACCTGGCGGACACTGGAGGGACTGCCCCTCCCAGAGCTAGCTAATTCCTAGAGACAGTAAAGCAATCAGCCCAGAACCCACACCTCCAACGCCCTCCTCTATTAGGCTCTTATACCCTATGCCACTATTCCCGGGCCCTAATCTCTCCAGGGCCAGGTACCAGACAACTAGAGATAGCCCATATGCTCTGGAGTTGGCTGAAATTATTCAAACTAGCCAATCCTAAGCCTGTTTACTCTGACTCACCCTTTCCTTCCCACCAAAACCACAACAAAAAACTCTTGTCCGGTTTCCCCCTTGTTCCCTCTCCCTCCTAACCAACCCGGGTGCTTCCCCACATGGCCCTGAGTGGCAAGGCATGTCCCCACCCCTTGGGAACTGTCAATAACAAATTATCTTTTCAACAGCAATCATCTCCTGATCTGTGGGCCTCACCGGACCTGAATAATAACAAAACCTACATCTGAAAACACCACCCAAAGATGAACAGCCGCTAACTACAGTAAACACACACAGCCAATTCACATCATGCTTCAAAATTACGATGTGTCATTAATGTATGCCAGCCCGCACACTTTCCTTTAATAGCACGCTGGACATGGCCCCACCCCCAAATTCTCCTCTGTTCTCTCTACTGCACTGAACTGAAACTACCTGAATTCCACTAACACTTAAATATTCACCTGCTGGGTTGCTTTATTAAATAAGCACTCAGGAGCGGTGTTTGTTGGGGAAGGGGGTAGGTGTGGCACCAAGCTATATGCTGTATGATTAATAAAAAAGAAACTTGCCCTTACATCCATTCTTCTCTCCAGCTTTCCACAGTAACAACATGGCTCAATTTCCCTTGATTAGCACAAGGATTTAGATTCACTTTTCAAAAAGTGCTAATCAGGGGCTTCCCTGGTGGCACACTGGTTGAGAATCCACCTGCTAATGCAGGGGACACGGGTTTGGGCCCTGGTCCGGGAAGATTCCACATGCCGCGGAGCGACTAGGCCCGTGAGCCACAACTACTGAGCCTGCGCGTCTGGAGCCTGTGCTCCGCAACGAGAGAGGCCGCGATAGTGAGAGGTCCGCACGCCGCAATGAGGAGTGGCCCCCGCTTGCCACAACTAGAGAAAGCCCTCGCACAGAAACGAAGACCCAACACAGCCCTAAATAAATAAATTTAAGAATAAAAAAGTGCTAATCAGCTTCATCTTAAACAGATCGAAATGCAACACAGAAGGGGCTTCCCAGTTAATGTGGGGTCTGCTGAGGTGTTTTTTTTTTCCCTTGAGTGCTACATTAGAGATGAATCTAAAAACACAGCTACAAATAGGGGATTTTGAAAGCTACCCGAAGTTCAGAAAATGGTGTCAAGGAATAGACTACGTATCAACATACTTTTCAGACTGAAGAGTTAGCTGATGCAATGACCCCCCTTGGTCCTTAATCCAGTGCCGGGAATGGTAGAATGAACTTAAAATTTTGAGTCCATTGGACCTGGTTTCAAATACCAGTTGAAAGTTGTGTGACTACGTACACATTCAACTGTGTGACCTCTCTGAGTCTCAGTTTTTATGTTACATGATGGATCTAATATACACCTCATGAGGTTGTTATGAGAGGATTATATTTGTTAAATACTAGGCATTTAATATAGAGATTTTTTTTCTAAATGGCAACATTATATGTAAAATTATAACTTTCAAGTGAGCTGGCTTCAGAATAAACTTACTTTGATGTGTCAGCAGTTAAACCCTTTTGGCTATAGTACCAAATGGACCACCTTATACTGCACTGAATTCAGTTCGCTGGTGAATGCCAGTCACTCGAGTTTCAGTGTTAGCTTCTTTCGACCTCACCGTGAGCTCTAGTAGAAATACCACCCAAGTGACTTGTCAATTTGATTCCACAAATACTTGGTGGCTACCAATCGTGTCCTCCATATAAGAATGAGTGGAAGCATTCCTACCCTCAAAGACAAAGCAGCTAGGCTGTTGACTTAGCACATTTACTAAGCCAGCACCATGCCAACGGATGTGACAGATTCACCTGCAAATTGGCTGAGCACAAAAAAAAAGTCAAATTCTGAAGGAAAGTTATCCCTTAGAGACAGAAACTAGATATTTATCCAGTCACTGGGCAAGACCCTGTAGATACACCTAGGTCACTACCTTTTGCTGTGTCTTCTCATTCTGTGTTCAAGCTGACCAAGCCAATTATGTTCATCTCACTTCCCAGTTTCAGAAGGTGGGCTTCTTACATGCTCACCTGGATTAAATGGGCAAAATTAACTCAAGGGTTTCAATATTTCTAGTTAGAAACACCATATGATATAGGATAGAGGTTAAAACTCTGACGGTTAAAAAAAAAAGCTTAGGATCTGAAGTTGCTTCACTACAGTTTGAATCTCAGTTTTGCAACTTACTAGTTTGTGACTTTGAGTATGTTAATTAATCTCTGTGCCACCACTACACACTTATAAAATAGGAATGAAATAAATCACTGGAAGCATGCTACCGAGAACACAAAAATAATCTTTGCTTAACTGTTCAACCAAGAAAGCTTCCTTTTCACGAAAAGTGATCAGCTTTGTCTTACCTTTGTAAGGTATAAGAAATACTGTTACGTTTATTTTCCAGGGCATACCTTAATTTTCTAAGACACCTATTGGCTAATAATTCTTTAGCTAGAGCTACAGGCTCATTCAGAATGATATTTATACGACTCAGAGACGTTTCTTTATCTTGCCTCTACTAAGAAAGACCATGTTACATTCAATCTTCCAGAAATATTGTAAGGACTTACCACCAAGCAAAACATGTTTTCAGGGACATCTCCAATCCCTTTCTTATTCATTTCATTCAATAATTTCTTTCTCATTGCTCAACTGACTTCTCTTTTTGATTAGATATCCACAATTTGAAGGATAGTGTCAAAAAATTGATAACATAAGACTATTCTACACAAATATAATGCCACTTCTCAGAATACTTATTTTTAAGAGTACTAAAAGCAAAAATTCTGCAGACTTGTGATACCTAGATAAACATATTAAGTTAGTAGAAATACACGTCAAGTCATTTTCATGGAGGTTATCATTTTATGCTGTAATGAACTATCTCAAGATTACAGTGATAATAAAAATAGATGATATAATAATAGATTAAATAATACAATTACATTCATATAGATTCATGATCCTTGTAGATGGAGAGAGCATGAGTCTCAGAGTTTTTAGTTGCTTAACAGCTTGCGAAATAGTTTGAATAAGGTTATAGTGGGTTGGCCAAAAAGTTCGTCTGGGTTTTTCTGTAACATCTTCCGGAAAAACCCGAATGAACTTTTTGGCCAGCCCAATATAATATTTCTCATTCTGCAAAATCCTAAAGGCCATCACCACATATAGTCACACCACCATATTTATATATTCTAAAGGGCAACATGGGTTAGTTAAGGGTGCTGTAAATGGTCTGAAGAAAACTGAATGCTTGCTGGAACCCAAGGTACCTAGCCCTTCTTTGTTCTCAGGTCTTAGCTAAATGCCCTTGAACTATGGCTTCTAAGGAAGACGGAAGCTGATGTCTCTCTTTCCAGTGGACTCTGTTTGGTTTCCCTATTTCTCTGCTTATCCAAGCTCTGTCTTTCTATCAGGGCCTGCTCAAGTCCCAACTCTTCCTCTTTGCCTTCCTTGACTGCCTTGGACCCTGATATCATGCTTTGCTTAAATTCTGGTACCATCTGTTGTCACTTAGCACTTGCTTACCTTCTGTTCCCTAAACTACTAAGTAATGCAGGCTGCCTAGGCCCATTCTCTTTCCACTAGTAATGACCCAATCCATCTCCAGAAAAATGTATGCAAAGAATACTTTGCATTCAATGGTCCTGTATTATAGAAGGAATGCACTGTGCCAAAAATATGAAATCATCTTTAGGTCTAACTGCCTAAGAAAGTTCAAGCAACGTCACCGTGCTGCTTGAGAACATACAATGCCCAGACTATTCAATTACTCTGCCAACTCGGAAAAAACCTACAGCTAGACTCTGTCACATAATGTACAATTTTTATATAACAAAATAGTGATTCCTCTTCGAAGACTGTTTGAAATAACTTTCAAAGAATATATGATTTAAAATATGAATAAAAACACTGTCTCACCAAATTTACTATGAAATTTGGGATACATCTTTTACACCAACAGGTACTATATGCTGTTCACAAAAAGTATCTTATTTCAGTCTCTTCTGTGCTGACTTACACAGAGTAGAGATTCATTACATAGTTGTTAAGTATACACCAAAAGCCTGAGTTATTTGCCAGTGATAACGTAAAGTGTGAATCATCAAGAGTAGCTGATTTTGCCTTCCACAGGACCTTTGGTACTATCTAAAAACATTTTTGGTTGTCACAACTGGGTGATGGGAGGGTGTTATTGGCATCCATGGGATAGAGGCCAGGGATGCTGCCAAACATCCCACAATGCACAGGGCAGCCCCCATAACAACAAATTACCCAACCCAATATGTCAATAGGGTCAAGGTTGAGAAACCCTGTCCTTACCTTTGCCTGAGGTTATGGATATTAAACTCTTGAGCTTAAACTCATAGGAGGCCAGGTATTGTTGACTTTACAATTGACACGGTATCCTGAGAGCTTCATAATAATGAAGCGAGTGTGTAACATCAGTGAGGACCAGGGCGTATAGTGAAGTTTAGAATAAGCTGGGTATACCCAAGGTTTAGGTCTTTCCATTATTCGGTTAATTACAACAGCCCCTCACGTCCACCAATGAAGCTGAAGGTGTGAACAAGTTCAAGGGAACAGGTCCTCCACTATCTCATCCTGTCCCATAAGATCCAAAGATTCTATCTAAGCATTAAACTTCTTTTTCTTTTTATACAGATTTTCTTTTTGTTTCACTGCAGGCACTACTACAGAAAACCGATAGCCCTTAGCTTGAAAGAGAACCAGACATCACAGAGGGCAGTTATTTTTTCCTCCTTACCCACAGCTCTCCTTCCTCCAAGCTCCTCCCAGCGCCATGCTGCACACACATCCTGACCTCACGCCCACAACCTCTTCTATTCCCAGACTCCATCAAGTTTCTCAGGAAGATTTAGCTACTTGGTGCTTATTTGCACACCAACCGAAGTAAAGAAATGTCCATCCTCACCATCTTTCTTGAGCTCTGTACACACCAAAAAGCCCTACTTTCTTTTGAAAAGAGGTTGCTTCTCCTAATTAGAGTCAGCTTTGCTAATAAAAATGACGATAAGGCATTACCAGCAATGCTGAAAGAGGCGGCACTTAAGCAGGTCAGTAGAGGTTTTCCTAAACATTTTGATTACAACTTTAGCTGCTCTAAGACACATGTAAAAGTCTTATCATTAAATTTAAATAGCCTGATGATATGCTGAACAAGATGAGAATGGCAAATAAATTGCTGTCATCTGCCACACTGTCACTTACCCAGCTCTTCGGCAGCTGTAATTGACTAATAGGATAATAAGGTGGCAGTTTACAAATCTGAAAGCTATACTCCTTTGCTGGAAATGCCCTTAAGGGAAAAAAAAAAGGCTCCAAGTCAGGAAGACAGAGTGGGTGTGATCAACATCATGGCCCTGGATTCAATATATTTAAAGATGCTTCTCATAGGAAGTCGAAAGAAGTCACTGAGCACTCTTGTATGTAGCAGAAGCACCAAATGCCACAGTGTCTATTTTGCTTTCCACTAATCCAGACATAGAAAAATATTCAGAAGGGCTTTCCCCTATCCTAGGGACCCTGGCTGAAGGCACTGTCCTGAGCAGGAGTGAGGGGCAGGGGAGGCCTTCTTGGCACGAGTTCACTGATGGCAGAGGCTGACCCCTGGCAGTGCCTTCTGTTTCCAGTTTAATCATCTCCTGAGCTTTGGACACTCAGTGGAAGATCCCAGTAACCTCAAAACTGTACAGCCCACTACTAAGTGAGGCTCCAGGACATGTCAACAAGGTCTCAAATGCACCCACCTAGGAAAATGCCCAGAGTAAGTGATTCTTTTTTTTTTTTTTTTTGGAGCAGAGAAAGTTTTATTGCAGGGCCAAGCAAGGAGTATGGGTAGCTTGTGGTCAAAAAAACATGAACCCAAAGTAAGTGATCTTATAAGGATACTTTTGATGGGAGGATTCTGGCCAGCAAAAGCCAACTTAAGTCTGGTAAGAAAATTACTTCTACTACTACTCCCACTTCTACTACTGCTACTGCTGTTCGGAGAATACGTGTCAACTGGGAGACAAGTGAGGAAAAGAAGTGTTAGGAGATGACATCAGACATCATCTTGTAGGCCAGGGAGAGGATGTGGACACTACTGTGAGTGAGATGGGAAGCCATTAAGGATTGTGAGCAAAGGATGGGAAAGAGCTAACTTATCTTTTAAAAGGTTTCCTCTGGCGGCTGCTGGGTGGAGAAGAACTGGCAGTGGGCCAAAGGTGGTGGAAGGAGCAGGGAGGATAATTAGGTGGCTGCTGTGGTCTGAATGTCTGTGTCCCCCCAGAATTTTTGTTGAAATCCTAGTGTTCAATGTGATGGCATTTGGAGGTGGGGTTTTTGAAAGTTGAATAAGATCAAGAGGGCAGAGCCCTCATGAATGAGATGAATGCCTTTGTAAAGAGACCCAAGAGCTCCCTTGCCCCTCCTGCCACGTGAGGACACAGCAAGGAGCCTGTGAGTCAGAAGAGGGCCCTCACCCAACCATGCTGGCACCCTGACCTCCAACTTTCAGCCCCTGGAACTGTGAGAAATAAATGTTTGTTGTTAAGAAGCCACCAAGTATGTGGTATTTTGCTCTGGCAGCCCAAACGCACTAAGAGGCCACTGCAGTGCAGGGGTCATGTGGGAGGTGACCATAGCTGAGACGTGGAAGGAAGCCGTGGAGATAAGAAGTGGATGGATTCTGGATGTCTCCCAAAGCTACAACAAACAGGATGTTCTGGTGAGTTGGATGTGGTTTAGGAGAGAAAGAAAGGAGTGAAGAACAAGATGAAGGTTTTTGGCCTGAGCAAATTAAGAGACAGTTGACTTGCTTTTTTACTGATGGGAAGACAGCAGAAGTAGCACATTTGGGAGGGTGAACAGGGGCTTGGCTGGAGCCGTGTTATTCCAAAATATAATCTTCTATGTTTATTATTTAGTTATTTATTTGGCTACTATTCTTTTTCAAACTCTTTTCCCATTTAGGTTATTACAGAGTATTGAGCAGAGTTCCCTGTGCTATACAGCAGGTCCTTGTTGGTTATCTATTTTAAAGATAGCAGTACAGGTACATGTCAATCCCAATCTATCCCTACCCCCAACCCTTCCTTACTGGTAAGCATGAGTTCATTCTCTAAGTCTGTGAGTCTGTTTCTGTTGTTGTTGTTGTTTTTATTTGCTGTGCCACACAACTTGTGGGATCTTAGTTCCCCGACTAGGGATCAAACCCGGGCCCATGGCAGTGAAAGCGCCGAGTCTTAACCACTGGGCCACCAGGGAAGTCTCATAATCTTCTATGTTTGAAACTGTGTTCCCTGCTTCATTTCTGGACATTCCTGGAATAGTATCTGACACATTATTGCCACATTTATACACACACACATATGCATATATACATATGTGTAGATATTTATATGTATGTATATGTATTTGTCTGTCTATATTAAAAATGAGCATGGATTGATGGATGGTTGACATACTCTTCTCTCCTCTTTCGCTGAGGGGGTCATTTCTTTCAGAACAAAAATGTCTATGATATACCATCTTTCTTATCTATGTGAACTTTCTGCTAAATAAGTAAGAGCAGAAGTATGATGAAGTAAAAGGAAAAACATTAGCGTTTTCTAATCTTTCGAGAGAGGCCACACAGAAAAGCCATTTGGACAGAAGCAAAGGTCTCTGAGAACGACCAAAGCCATGTTGTTAATACCGCGGGGTTAGATCCACCTGTTCCATGCCAGGGCCATATGGGACGCTTACAGGGAGAACGGCACGAAGAAACAAAAGGTCTCTGGGATCCTCTGAGGGTTGCTGGGTGCAAATGGAATTTGGGCAGTGAGGCAAGAAGCATCCAGGCTGACCTCCCTGGGGTACAGCAACATCAGTTCAAGAGACTGGCACTCATGTGGGCCGATCAATCCCTACAGTGCTGCCTAACATCTGAGCCTGTCCCTAATCCCTGGTGCCTTCTGCTCTCACCTCAGCATGGAACTAACCACACTTTGAAGCTGTAAAACTCTCGCCACGTTGCTGTACTTCTGGTTCACGTTTGCTGAGAGCAGACAGTGAGCAGTAAACGCCTCTCGGACTCCCTCCCTCCATGGCGGGCGGGCTGGAGTTCTGGATGAGGCTGGCAGGAAGGAGAGCTAAGCAATCGATTGCAGCACAAGGTTACCAATTCTATCTTTTTTTCACAATGCTGTTAAAATTAACAGCATCCAGCCAGAGGGACAAACACAAAGACGACAGCCCTATCTGTACTTACATTCCTAATACTGCCTGCTGCCTTCATTCCCGCCTCCGAGTCCTTTGTAAGTAATACAGGAGAAATATGTTCCTGTCTGGAATGAACGTAAAGTGACTCTGAATTAGTTATCCTTCCCACCATGACCAGGGCCCTGTTTCAAAGCACAGACCGGACAATGTACGTGTCTCCTCCCCAAGGCTGCCACTTCTGTCCCTTGTCGTTAAAGAGACCTCGGCTGATCCTGACTGGGGCAAATTAAATGCATTGTAAGAAAAACGCTCCAAGGGATGCTGCCTCTTTTATCATGGCGTCCAGTTTAATCCCCACACTGCATCTGCGGAGGGGAGAGGAACGCCAAGGGAAACGACAGGAAGCGATGGAGAAGGGAGCTAAAAATAAACATGGAAATGTGTAAATATGAACGTTTAACTGAATCTAAACAGGAAGACTGGATCAAGCATCAACCAGTGAAGGCAATGTCTAGAAGCTTCGTGGGCTTGCTGTATCAAAGTGGCGAAACCTCTGGGTGGGTGAACTAATCCTCTGTTGATGGGAAATCTGAGATGACATGATCAAAATGGTTGTAAACCAAGGAAGGCTGTGAAGTTACAGGGAGCGATTTGTTGTTGGTGTTGGTGTTGTTTTGGCCGCGCAACATGGCATGTGGGATCTTAGTTCCCCAACCAGGGATGGAACTCGTGCCCCCTGCAGTGGAAGCGTGGAGTCTTAACCACTGGACCACCAGGGAAGTCCCACAGGGAGCGATTTGATAACATCCTGGCTGGCTTGGCTTGGCTCTCATAGAGACCTACGTGGAGGTTTATCTGTGATTTGGGAAAAGCACCCCACAATCTCCCTAAATATCAGATGTTGTCTATGGACATAAACCAGTCATGACGACAAGAGTTACACAAAGGCTCCCATGTTTTGGTTAACGCGTATTGTAATCACCGCTATCATTACTGAGTGCCTGCCCCCGGCCAGGCATTAGTCTAGGGCGGAAAGAATCAAGCCAATCTGACTGGCATGGTCAATGCAATCAGATTACAAAATGTAGTGGGCCCAGCAGAGTCCACTCACAGCCAGAGCGAACCAGAAGTGGTTTCCAGCCCTCAACAATCAACCAGTAAACAACTTCACGCAAGACTGGAGGGATGTCCTTAAGACCCATTCAGGCCTGAGTGTCATATGAAAATGTCAGTGTCGTTAACTACCTTCCAATAATAAAGAAAATTACAGCAAATAATGAGAATGTTTACCCACCACACTAATAGGGACTGGTATTCCAGAGTCCCCCGGAATAACCGAGGCAACAAGAAATCTCCCGCGTCTGGCTGCTTTGCCTTTCCTTCTTTTCCTGCTGACCCACTTCAAAGGTTTCATGCTGGAAACACTAATCAAGTTCTTGTTTGCTCGAGTCTGTCACGCTCCTTTTGCTTCCCGTGTGGCGCCTCCACTCGCACCCACCCGAAGTAATGCTCATTGCCTCTACACTTAACACCTGTAGGGGTTCACACGGACATGCCGAGACACAGCTGTTTACGCTACCCTGGGCTGCCTGTCTTACAGATCCCATGGGTTTCAGCCAGACATTAGATGGGCACTTGGGTAAAGCAGTAAGATTTTAAGGTATGAGGAGGGTCCTGCATTTATATTGTGTCTGGAACATCCACAAGAATTGGTAACATTTGTTTGGCTTTATTCTTACTTCCATAAGAAAATGCATATTCCAAGGGTTTAAATGGAAAGTCACATTCACACACATATATGCAGGAATATACGTGCGTGTGAGCGTGCATAGAGAGCCACGCCAGTAACAATCCACATTTTAAAAAATTTGCACCCCCTAAAAAAATCCCAGATCACTTTGTAAAGCAAATAACCATCTCATATTTTATGACAGTCTTCTCGTTAGGATATTAACATCTAAGCATCTTTGATGCGTATGATCACATACCTACAACTCTCTCTTTGACACATATTTGATGGTAAAATTCAGATTCAGAGAAGGGGTTAAAAAATGGCTGAAGCGAAAAGAAAAAACAAACAAACATAAACACCTCAGGATATGGGAGAGAGTATACTGGTGCAAAAGGAGAAAGCCATCTGGTTAGCTGGCCTTTTAAAAGGTATCAGGGAATTAGGCTCAAGGCCATTAATCCTACAGTTTTCACTCCTATGCCAACTCTCACCGCTTACATTACCAAGCCGTCATCCAGATTAAAAAAAGGTTTTCCACAAGGATTTCTGCTGCTCCAGGAACCCTCCTCTCTACCCTCCCCGCCTGCTGCTCCTTACACAGCAGCAGAGTGGAATCCAAAAGAAGTTTTTATGCCGAGGGAGAAGGATGAACTCTGTGCACTACTTCTTCCCTCCTCTGGTCTCAGCCCACTAGTTCCTGCCCCCGTCACCTTCGAGGACGATGTTCCGTCTCCCCCCTGCTCCAGGAGTGCCCTCACTTGCCAGCTCTTCCAGTCCTGCTGGGCTACCACATTATACTTTTTCGACGGGGAAGAGGCTGTGTTTCTACGGCACCAAAGCAGCAGCCAGTTAAAAAAAGTTCAGCCGGGACTAGTTGTTCTCTCCACAGTAGACAAAACAAGCGGCATGTGGCTTTTTCGCCTGTCACCTACAGCCTGTCAAAACCCCCCAACAGAGAAACGAGAAGATTAAACCGTATCCAGCAGGGCACAGGGCACACGTATCACCCACCTGAGTGGAGCTGATTTCCAAAGTAGCTGGTCACCAGGTAATAGGGTGTGGTGATCTTACGTGCTACATCCATCACATTCCAAGAGTGTCATCTTGGCCAGTCGCCTGGTATTTTTAAGCCTCAAGTTCGCTACTCTTTGAATGTAAGAAGCTACCTCCTAGGGTGGTTGTAAGAGTAATATTGAGCGTGGGGCTTGGCACAAAGGAAATGGTCTCTGAGTGGCTATTGCTGTTGATATACCCATTTTATAGGTGAAAAGTAAAGTCATTTTACCCAGGAAGCCAAGCCAAGAATGGGCTCCTGAATTTGTCTCGACTCCAAAGCACAACACCCTATCGTCTCCCCACGAAGCCATATCGTGAGGAGAAAGACCAAGAGTGGAGGTATCTAGGTTTTACAACCAAAGTTTCAGATGAGCCAAGTACATGCAGGCGTACTTCCATGATTCCATTCTGGAGTCTCTCCTCTGATTTCCTTCTCAGAAGCAATGTGTGGGGAGCCAGTTCTTTGGAGGAAGTGCCTCCCTAGGGGATGCCAGGCACACTGTCCCAGACAAAGCCATCTTGAGGATGTTCTCAACATCTGCTCTATTTTCTAGCTGCAGTCTTGCAAATTTGTTGGACAGAAGGGGTTAGGGACTTTAAAGCCACGGAAATGCTGAATTCAATAGAGGTGGCTCGGAAATGGTCTGTTTAGCAGAATCTTAGTGTCCTCACGTTCGGAGGTGTGATTTTAATCACATCTTTTTTGATTCTGCTATTGTTAAGTTATGCCTCTATGTCAAGTTGAATTCGAATTCCCTCCCTCTCTGCCAGCTTTGTGGGTTTCGTAAAACGTGTGAACGGCTGAAGGCCGCATGAAACTTTTTAAGTTAGAACATTCAACATCCTGAAAAAAATGTTACAGGCCTTTCCAGACAGAGCTGGATTGAAGGGAGGAAAAAGAAAAGAAAAAAAAAAAAACCCAGGCAAATGTAAGCACGAATTCCCATTCTGTTTGTTATCTTGCAACAATTTATTTATGGTAGATGGTTTCCACATTACCTACTAAACTCAGTCTGTAGAAGTAAAATAAAAATGAATGAATACTGCTCTCCCAAGCTCAGAAAATGATACCAATCAGGTCGGTAAATAGTCAGGAAACTACAGTGTTGCCAATTCCTGATTTGTTTTGATTCAAGAAACTGGCCCCCAAATGCTTTCTTTTCCTACCCTCCAAATCTGTAGGTGGAGAAAAATGAAGTGATTGATAAATAAAGCTTTTACTATTATTTAAAAAAAACCACACAATTTGAATAAAAGGCCATTTACTCTCCTATTTTTTGGGACTACATTTACTCCATACTGATAAGCACACGTTTACACTGGAGAGAAGATGGTCTTCAGAATAAGCACTTACAGGGATGAAATTTACATTCTCTGTCTAAACACACAACCCCCCCCATACACACACTTATTTTAAACTGACAGTGAGATACGTTGTGCTCACATCTGCAAACACTAAAAAGCGAGTTTTTGAAAGAACACTTTTGCACCTGTAGAAGCTGGCAGAAATAGAATTTTCTAATGCTAGCTTTAAGATTTGGGGAAACATAATAGAAAACTGACCTATTTTAATAATAAAGCATTCATAGCATATCTTCCTGTATTTAAGAGTCAGCTCAGTCTCAGCCTATCACTGGAAAGGAGTGCGATCTGGGTGCATAAATAATTAGGCAATCTCAAAACGAGTCTGCAGCTGCTCTAAGACGAGCTCGCTGACATGTTCACAGGGCATCAGTTTCTCGTAAAAGTTGCTTTCGAAAGGATCAGCTGGGGTTCCTACTGGGTTAAAACACAAGTGTTCTGAGGCAGCGTGTGTTCAATAGCTACATAAATCAATTAATCCAATCTAGACGGATGGGGGAGACCAAAGATGATGTCTCAGAGGTAACACAGGCCCGTGTTTTGAAGAAGCAGCGAGATACACGCAACCAGCATAAAATCAAAGCTTATCAGCTGTCGGGATTTTGTAGTTGATGCCTCCTTTTGGGGTTAGAGAATCAGAAAAGCATGTGTCTGAGGGGAGTGGTCCCCTCTACGTGGCAATTTGACCACAGAACACTCTACGTCAAAATGTCTTACCTTGTACTCTGGGTGCACTCCCTAAGACACAGTCTAAATTCAAACTGGAGTTACAAGAAGAAGAAAGCCCTTAAATGCACGGTGAAGTTCAGGTCAATCACAGCAAAATGGACCAAGTTTCCCGCTCCATGACAGGTGTTGGCGTAGGAGATAGATGCACCATGACTCCAGGAAGGTCCTCGCCTTCACGGGGCTCAAGTCTTATCAGGATAAGCCAACACATAACCCATTCATTTCTACACAATGTGGCGGGCGCTTTGAGAGACGTGTTCTATAGGAGGATGAGGGGGAGGAAGTCCCACCTGGAGATGAAGAAAGATGGCCAGAGATGACACCTGAGTTAGGCGCTGGTTTTGAAGCACCCAGCTAGGCAGAACAATGTTTGCTAAGGCAACATCAGCACTGTCATTCTCCAAAGGCACAGGATTCGATAAACGGTGTAGACTTTTCACACATAAAAAGCATATGAGGAAGCTCTTTGTTTTTAAAAGCAAGTTCAAAACAATTGCATTGTACTGTTATTGTCTGGCAGAGAATACCTGGGCATGGTTGTTTACTGAGTTCATTCCAATTCAAGACACAGAATGGCTGGGATACAGAGCTGAGCGTTGTGGCTGATGCCATGAAATTCATTGTTGTAGGCTGGTCTTCCCCGCAAGTCTAATTCTGGGGTAGGAATCCAATCTACCCTGCAATCACTCCCATTACTGACAAACAGGGAAAACCACCATATATTGCTGACTTGCAGCGGCCAAGGTGAATGACCTCAACAGCAGACGCCTAGGTTAGCTGGAGAGCCAACCTCCATGACACGGTCTGCTGTTTCCAAGCCCCCTGCTCTCACAATCCCTGTGTGATTCCTCTCCGCAACAGATTTGATGGCTCCTAGACCGAGGGGTTAGGAAAAGCAGAAGAAAAGTAAACGTTTATATTAGTATGAACTAGTAGTTATTATTTATTGGTAGTTACTTTTCCTCAAGTCATTGTTGCTTTAGGAAGTAGGTAATACCTTCCCCAGATTTACTGATGAGGTCCAGAGGTTAAGTAACACATTCAGGACATATAGCCAATGAGCAGAATATCCATGGTTCCAGCACAAGTCTGTCTGACCCCAAAGCCTCCTATGCCATTGGCAGCATCCTCTGATTCCTACCGAGGCAGACGCTGTGTAAACTCTGCAACGACTCAGTCCTGTGTGGAAGCCCAGAGGACCCAGTAAGAAGTCCCAGTGAAGCCGGAATTCTGATCTGCAATAAATGAGATCTAGCAGGGTTGGGTCCAGCATTCTCCAGGGCACTGCTTAGCAAGACCAGAGCGTTGATTTTTAGAGTACCTGGCCATGTGCTGTTATGATAACTTAGCTCCCCAGCAAAGGAGATGGCAAAACATATCGAGAAAACACTACAATAGCCTGCTACAGCCTCCAGTCACCCTACGCAAACAGGAGCGGGGAGACCCCATGGGTGAAACAATGCATTTTGCATCTTCTCCCACTCATGTTTTCCTTTCTCCTCTATTACGGTCAAGAAGCCTCTCAGCTTCTTGATTTAGCACACAAATCTTTAAATAGAGTCCTTGTTATTGCCAGACAGGGAGAGGGACCTTACAGATACACTCTACAATCTGGGTGCAAGGGATCTCTTTCTTTAACCCCTTAGGTGTTCCTTGATTTTTCCATCAAATCTCTAAACGTATAAAGGAAAGTCCATTTTTTAACTCTACAAACAAGAGAGATGGATCCAGGATCAGTGTACATCACTACTGAGATACACAATCTTCACTGTCACAAATCATTCATTCATTCCATCCATATTTATTTAAGCTCTTAATATGAACATGACACTGTGTTTGTCTAGAAACCATGCCCTGCACAAAGAAAGCATCAAACCATGTATCTTTCCTTCCGATATTCACTTATTTGGGGAGTGTTTTATTATGTTCAGGTATATTTGAAGGCTCAAACTAAAGAGAAGAAGCAGTAGGAAGTTGTCAAGGCAAAAACTCCAGTATTCCTGAAGAGATTAAAGAAGGGACCAGGGGAAGAGAGAGGGTGTTAATTTAGCTCCAAGGATTCCCCAGATACCAACAGAACACACTCCCTTGACGAGCCCAAACTCCCTGATGAGTGATGGGACGAAAGCAAATACTCTCATTTTTCACTTTAAAAACTGTTTATTATGAATATATTAGAGCATTTTAGAAATTTCCCAGATCACCCCCGAGTTAGAATTGACTCTCAGAAAACATGGAAACAAAGATTTATCACAGATTCAACTAAACATGAATCAAAATGGCATTCTTGAAAGGAGTCATACAGTGTAAAAAATTATTTTCAATCTCCAGCGACCTGTACTGAAACTCTCTTCTCCTCCTTGTTGGACACTTGCTTGCACAGAGAAGTCAGTCTTAACACACTTGACATAAGACACTCTTTGTCGAAATACCAAATTAAATGGCACCTCTAATCAATAATCTAAACACAGGCTCAATCCCAACACGTAAGTATTCCTGGGTTTGGAAAAGCATGAGAAGGAACTAAAAATAATAAAGGAGACTCTCACCTCAAAAAAAGTCAAACTGTAAGAGTTGTTCTAATCACAGAAGTTGTAAACAAATTCTTAAATAATGCCCTTCTCTTGAACTGCATTTGTATCATTCAAAGGGCATTTAAAATACTTCCTAGGGACATGGGTTACTCGAGGGACAGTAATTGACCTGAGGTTCTTAGAATTTGTTTTTTTAACTAACTATGACACAAAGAAAGCTGATTTATCTTGTTCATATCTCTTCAGGAACTTCTGGTTCTAAGAAAACCAGTTGCATCAGCTTTAAGCCAACAGTATAACTAAACAAGCCTGCAAAGACAGGCTCTTACAGAGATCTGGAAACGTGAGAACAGCTTCTCAAAATATGAGACTGTCCTATTTCCAGGACTGCAATTATCTGGAATCAGAGTTCTTATTCTAAAAAAGAAAGGGAGGCAAAAAAGCAGTTCCTGTAACAAACCTGGTGTGTCTAGGCCCTTTTTTGCTAATTTAGTTTTATTTTTAGTCATGCAAACTTAGTTTAGCAAAGAGTGAAGGTAAAAGCAGGCAGCTATGATGCATTTTAAAGAAAAATGGATGAGTGTAAAGAAATCTACCATTTACTCGGTTGTATGTAACTTTGCAGAAGTCGCTTAACCTCTTTGAATTTTAGTGTCTTTGTATGCAAAATGGGTAGATCTGTGAAGATTGGCATGGATATATTCTTTAAAATATCACAGCGCCTGGTACATTCTAGGTATATGAGAAAGTGGCTTGAAAAGAATTAAATCAGCACTCGACACTGCTGGCACTTCTCATGTTCCTTCTCTATAGCTGATGTCATTCCCAAAAGACAGGCATCATCCCCTCCAACCCACCAGGTGGTTTCAAGGATGTCCTTTGGGACAAAGTTCTGTGATCAAGAAGTTCAAGGGAGCACTTCAGCCTGGAGGAAATGGGGGGAAAAAAGAGGCAGAGGAGAGGGGCCTAGGAGAAATGGGGAATAGAAGAGGAAGAAGGAGGGAGGGAGGGAGAAAGAGGAAACGTGCAAAAATGAATGATCTCATGGTCAATTTCCACTCACTTTAAATAAGTGAAATGCACTCAGTTCCTCTAGGTAGTGGTTATAAGGGGTTCACTTTGTGAAAACTAGTCAGGTTGAATATTTATGATTTGTGGACTTTTTTGGTATGCATATTATGCTTCATTAAAAATGCTTACTTTAAATGTCTTTCAAAAAGAACTATAAGAACATGCTATCTCCTAGCTCTGGGCAAAGGAGAAATTAAATAAAAAGGCCCATAAATATAGCACTTGATCAAAGTGCACTTGTAAGAACTCTGGGGAACAGAAGCCAGAATTCAAGTGCAAAAAAGACCTAGATGCTAATCCAGCTCTGCTGGGTGACCTTAGGCAAATGAGCATTTCTGAGCCTCTGTCTTCTCTTCCGTACAATGGAGCTAACAATGAGTTCCTTAAAAAGGCCTGTAGGTATGAATTGGTAGACATTTCCTTCCCTATTCCTACTCCACTCCAAAAAATCCTCCAGGCCAGAGTCCAAACCAAGTCTTGTCACCTTAAAAACGGTGCCTGACATATGGTGGACCGCTTAATAAATCACTGATGAAAAGGTGACTGATAACCAGTTGCTTATCTTCTAGGGACCTGTAGTCTAGAACAAAGTAGCAAGAAGAAGAAAACCATGAAAACAATCCATTTCTAAGGCCCTCTACCAGCTGGTGGCTCCCATTTTCTCCAAATCACAATCTTTCCAAATAGGCTGGAGTCCTCACATTGCTCTGAAAAGGCTACACTCTGTGCTTGCTACCTTTGCTTTTATAAAACCATCTCTCCCTGCAGGGATGGCTTCCCCTTCGCCATTCTTTATTATCTCTGATGCTCCTGACTCTCTTCCTAATTCTTTCAGCAGTTATTATTATCTGACCCTTCCCCACCATTCAGTGTCTTACCTTTCAATTTAACTTTGCATATTTGTTTTCTTCACAGCATGTAGCATGTGGTAAGAGCTCAACAAAGATTAAATTCTGATTGACTTAATTCTTGGACTTGATTTAATTTTGAAACATTGGTTCAGAACCCATCTAAATAGTGGTTTATACTAAATCCCTGCTCGGTCTCATGTCAGAGGAGTATATAAACCAGGAATGGCAAAACAAATGACAAGACTGATACCTGTGACGGACATAAGAAACAGACTTCTTTCCCACTGAATTCAAAAGTCCTCAGAATCCTTCTCAACACAGCGTTCAGTAAGCCACTACCAATTAACATGAGTTGCCATCCGTTGAAATCCATTAGTCACCCCCAGGGATAAATATCCTCCCAAAGGACAGCTCTCCAAGATCTTGTAACCTCAAAGCACATTTCCAAAATCTGTTCTATCACATGCACTACTTCCTATGTAATTCTTTAGAGCCCAGAACATTCATATTTTATGTGTTAAGCGTTATACATTTTATACATACAACTGGTATACCTCAAAACCAAAAAAAAAAGAAAAGGCAAAAAAACACATGAGCATCTGAAAAATTAATGAATGGTAAATATTTTACTGGGAAAACACTTGTCTCCTTGGGAAAGAGCAGTGTACATATGTTTTATATCTATTTTAAGGAGAATGATGGTGATGTTAGGTGTCAGATCAATTAGATCAGAAGGCAAAGGTCATGTCACACAGGTCTTACCCGAACCCACAAACCCATCCTATATTATCTGGCTAAAACAGAAATATTATTATCCAAAATTTGGAGAGTTCCAAGTGCAGGAAACAGAGAAAGAAAGACTGCTTGTTTTAGCACATCTCCTTCATACCTCAGTATGATGACAACCCAGACCATGCCTGACCCTGCACATTCCCCCATAACAGCCCTGAATTCTCTGTCAAAGGACATAGCATTCCTCATGGAATTCTTTCTTGACATCCTCCACCCCGAACACTCACTCTCAAACAATTCTCAGATCAAACAAGGCGGCCTTAGTGAAGCAAATGCTTTCCCATAGGCAAGATTCTTTCCCAGATCCTTGCCCCAACACAAGCAGGTAACAGTGAACCGTCGGCATTTTAACAGCTAAAACAATCAGTCCACGTAAGGGTTTAGCAATTTTCACTGTCAACAAATTTTTCAAGCTTTTGAACACCATAAGATGCTTGCTCTAGGTACCTGCATTAGAGTCGTGTGCAAATAGCTGGGGAACAATCCACAAAGCCTCTGTCTGTTTCAGGATGGCGCCCATATCTGATAATAAGAGTGTTTCCTGCCCATCCTCTGACTTCTGTTGTTACTGGGAACGCCATCACCTTAAAATAACATTCTGTAATCGCTTACTGCTGAGCGCGCTGGCACTGTCAGTAGTGACACTTAAAAATGAAAAGCTCTATTAATTATTAAGAATGGAAAATGAGATACTCTGAATGAGAAATATTCTCTCGCTTTGCTGTTTTCAGTAGCCACTCATTCTGCCGTATTACATATGAATTCATAAAATGTGCTGTGAAGTTTACTGTTGTACCACACTACATTTGGTAAAAATCCATCCTAGGTCTTCTTGATGAAATTCACATTTTAAAAACACATGAACTGGGAAGTATTTCTCCACTATTAGGAAGCTCTCACTTTTTAAAGCAAACTGTAAAGCTTGCTGATCAACCTGTTAGTAAGTTCTGGTATTTATAAGCCTATAAAATACACCAGTTGCCTAGGGGTTTTTTGCATTTGAACAGTAAGAGAGCATTAGCTGGAAAACATTTTGGAAGAAGGTATATACCTACTTCCTCGTCATCTGTAACATCAAGGGACAATCTTACCATCATGGATTACATTTCTTTTTCTGAAATATGGTCTAAACTTTAAAGAAATTACTTTTTGGTTAATATTAGCCAAACAATGTTTCCACTGATTTAGGCAGCATTTATATGGTATCCACTAAATACTGTGCACCGAAAAGTCTCTTTAAGCAAATAAATGTTATCAATAATATGGAATTAAGGGGAATGATATTTGTTCTTTTAAGAGAACTGCTTTCCAAAACTAAAAAAAAAAAAAAAAAAGATATTTAAAGCCACTGTACGTCTCTTACAAATCAGTTTCTTAAAAAATTCATTATATAGGGCTTCCCTGGTGGCGCAGTGGTTGAGTCCGCCTGCCGATGCAAGGGACGCGGGTTCGTGCCCCGGTCCGGGAAGATCCCACATGCCGCGGAGCGGCTGGGCCCGTGAGCCATGGCCGCTGAGCCTGCGCGTCCGGAGCCTGTGCTCCGCAACGGGAGAGGCCACAACAGTGAGAGGCCCGCGTACCGCAAAAGAAAAAAAAAAAATTCATTATACAATAGGGTCAGACAAGAATAATAACTTAGAATTAGTTAGGCAAAGGAAACTGTGGCCTAAAGAGCTATTTACTGCCCAAATTCACAAATAGCTTAGTTGGTGACAGCAAGGGGCGCAGGCAACGCCCAGGCTTCCTGGGTCCATATCTGGCCCTGCTTTTCAAGGAACTCTTGCTCAGCCTAAATTTGGTTGTTTGGTGAACTTGAAATAAATATAAAACCAAGTGGGAACAAAAGCCAAAAAGCCTTTCTTAGAACCTATTCATCACTCATCCAGTTCACTAAATGAAACTAGTACAGTGCCTGCTGCTCCACAAGCAGGATCAAATACATTTACGTTTATAATTTCTTAAAGACGTCGGTTCACCTTTTATTGCCTACTACCTGATCTCCTTAAATTCCAGGGTTCTCATCAGTAAATGGATTGATACCATTGTAAGGATACTCTGCTAGAAGCCGTTGTTGCTGTTGCTTTTCGTAAATGCAAAGGATAGTTTTATATTTCTAATGGCATCTGAATGGCCTGATTTGGCATTTCTTAATGGCCTACTCGGTGTAGGATAGGTCACGCTAACACGTTTTGTTCATTCCTAGTCACGACAGCAGGTTTATCTACAGCAGCCTCTGTAATTCATACCAAATGAGTTGGGTAAGGAAACTTCATAAAAGCCAAAACACATTTTTAATAAAAGCCTGCCCGGCTCTCAAATCAAACAGGTCTCCATCTAGATCTAACAACATAAAGCGTAGCCGCGGGTGCAGCACAGGTCTTAGAAAGGAAGCCGCCATCCTTTTGTTTCAGGCTGGTGAACCCAGAGGTACCAGTCAGCACTTCCGTTCTTTTGATCTGCTGGTAAAGGCCCTTTCACAGCCCCTCAGGGGCCCCTCCAAAGACAATAGAGTAATAACGGAGTTGTAAAAAGTAATAGAAATGTATTTAAACCTTGGTATTTTATTATCCTTTAAAGACTCTATAGTCCTACTCCAAATGTTTGGGAAAGAGGTATCTTATAACACCTTTATGGGAAGGGGTGGATTTCTCATTGAACTGGACCCACCAAAGGCCAAGTGGCAGAGCTGACTTTGATTTAAAGGTCTTTGAAATGCTCATCTTTTTTGCTCTCTGTCCCTTACACTATTCAAGTTAAACAGGGGGAAAAAAAAAAAAAGGAGGGGCAGATTTAACAAAGCCCTGTTGTGCTGGCCAGGGAGATCTCCAATAAATTCCTGTTGACCAGGTGACCCAGGAAAGATGCTTCTCACAGGCTCCAGAAGAAAGGGAAGGACAGGTTTCTTCTTCCTGTAACCATAGCTCTCAGAAAATGTACTCACTCGGTCCACAGATACTTACTGAGCTATTTCTCAGATGCCAGGCACAGTTCTGGACCTAAGGGATACAGCTGTATCCTTACAGGATGAAGTCCAAGAAGCTCACATTCTACTGGGGACAGCAATTCAGGGAAGACTTACTAAAGCAAATTGGACATATCGAGGTCAGTTTATGATTAGGAGAGACAGCAATGCTTACTGTCTAGCTAATATTTTATCATTAAAATCACAGATTATCATGAGAAGCTTTTAGGAAAAATCAAAATGGAATCAATAATTTTCAAGAGCGGGCCCCTGACGTGGGAGGGAAGAATGAGCTTGGAGTGTTTCAGGAGGAGGGACCCGTGTGGCTAGAAAATCTCGAAGGCGGTGCGGGAAGAGTGGAGATGAGGTGGGGAAGGCAGGCTGAGGTCAGGTTTCTGAGGGCCTTGTCGACACAGTAACGTGCCTAGATTTAATTCCAACTGCGAAGGGAAAACTTTGGAGATTTTATGCAAGGTAACCGCATGACAAGGTAAGACGGGGGTTCTCCCCTAACCATCTGTGTGTCCCTAGCACATCCCCTTACTCCTCTGCCCTCCGTTTCTTTATGGTCAAGACAAGAGTAGTTGGAGAAAACTATCAGAAGTCCCTTTGCTTGTTCATTCTGTGACCATTAAGCTTTTAAGAACTGAATCACTAGCCAAATCCTGAAGTTTACTGCAGAGAGAAATTCCAACCACTTAATATGCCATACATTGAAAATGTCTCATATCGGGATGCTAAATGCAAAATTTAACTACATTGGATAATGTTGACTACAAAACAAGTTAGTGATAATGACTGAAAAGCAGCATTAAAATGAATAATCACTGTCAATGTCATGAGCGATAAGGAAAGACTGAGGACAGTCACTGATTGGCGGAGACTAAAAATACATTAAGACTAAAGACAGTGTGGGATCCGGGATTGGATCCAGGAACAAAGAGAGAAGGAGGGGGAGGGGACTGGAGCTGATGGAAGGACTTCCCTGGCGGTCCAGTGGTAAAGAATCCACCTTCCAATGCAGGGGATGCAGGTTCGACCCCTGGTCAGGGAACTAAGATACCACATGCCCCAGGGCAGCTAAGCCTGTGTGGTCACAACTACTGAGCTCACACGCCTCAACGACAGAGCCCGCGTGACGCAAACTACAGAGTCCACACGCTCTGGAGCCCGGGCACCACAACTAGAGAGAAGCCCAAGTGCTGCAAGGAGGAGCCCGCATGCCTCAAGGAAGATCCTGCACGCCGCAGCTAAGACCCGATGCAGCCAAAAAAAGGAAAACAAAACAAAACATCAACAACAACAACAAAACTGATGGACTCCAAATAGTCTGTAGCTTAATTAATAGTATTGTACCAATGCTAATTTCTTTGAATAATTACACTACGGTTATATAATACGTTAACTTTAGGGAATGCTGGGTGAAGGATACACTATTTTTGGAACTGTTCTCTAAGTATAAAATTATTTCAAAATAAAAAGTTAAAAAAGGAAAGGCTGATTTGCAGTCCTATACTTGATGGTGACTTACGTCTCAAAAACTTATTTTTATTTCTTATGTTTATAACTTGAGTCTGTTAATCATTTAGAAAGAAAAAAAATATCACAGTTGTATGCTCCATTCATTTGCCATCATTCGTACATTGTCACCATTTCTGAGATCATTTCCCTTTCCTGGAAATTCCTCCTAGAGAAAGTTAAAAAATGGATTTATTTACGACCTAATACGGGTTTCCCATGATAAGCATAATGTGCATGCCATTTCCTCTAAGGAGGGTGTCTCCATAGTGGATTAAATGCCTTGCCAGACTCATATCATTTTCACAAGCCCCAGAAAGACCTCACAAGTCAAGTCTTGGGAGGTCAAGATGAACCGCTGATGAAGATAAAATCACTCCCAGGAGAAAGAAATATCAGAACGAGAGTGTATTCCACTAGTTGGCCACCTCCTCCTGTGACCCATTTTTCTACTAACAGGCTCTCTTTCCTCTCCAGAACTCCAGGGAAGACGGTCCACCTGGTGTGGGATCTGACCACAGCTTCCAAAGACAACACACTCACTCTGAGAGCCTGAGACGGCGATAAACACATCCACTTCTGCTTTCTTGCCACTTGGAACTACAGCCCGGCAATAGATACGCTGAATGATTGTGCCAGCAAGGGAGAAAAATCAGGAAATACAGAGAAGGAGGAAGAGGAATTGGTGGAGGTCAAAAAAAGGAAATAAAATGAACGGAGAACCAACTATGTGAGAGCCCAGCCAGTCTCTGCTTCACGTATGTTACACAGTTCGACTACCACAACCTTGTCAAGTGCCATTATCCTCATTTTATTGATGAGATGTCCGGGGCTTAGAAGAGTCTAGCTACATGACCAAGTGTTTTGACTCTCCGTTGAGAACTCTTTCTGCAGGATCATGGCAAGATTCACAACACCCTGGACTTGTGAAACAATATAGTCCACGAGTGCTCTGGTGTGTGTTTGAGAAATAGCTTTGCTGTCAGGTGCACGTAATGCAACCACAACAGCCTCGTGAGGCTTACCTAAATCTGTGACAAGTCAGGCTACAGGGATGGAAGGTACTGGAAGGGACCGGGGAAGAGCTTGGACTCTGGAGTTCAACTGCCCAAGGCTGATTTCTGACTCCAAGACTCACTGGCTGAGTGACTGCGGCAGTCACTTGTCCTCTCTAAACTTCACCTTCCTTATTTCTACAATGGGCGTCATAGTAGTGCTTGTCTCTGGTTGCAAGAGGGTGCTCAGGCCACTGCGTAGCACACGGTAAGTTCTTTATAATTATTAAGTCCTTTCATGATTAAATTTCCCCCGTTGTGTAATCAAACCAACAGCAGGAAAAGATCAGAGAATACATAAGCCTTAAATAAGACTTAGACACGGGCCAAGCTTTCGTATTCCCTGGTATACAGTGGGGCAGTCAGGAAGCATGTTCCACTGACCATCAAAGAAAGCAGAGACTCTGACCCATGATCATCCACCCACAATAACATGAGAGATGAAACTTACTCAGTCTGGGTGGCCTGTTCAGACTCCCCATTCAAGGAGTAATTGAGTCTAAAGACCACAAATGAAGCACTTATGAGGACAAAAGTCTACAACTCTAAGAGGGAAGAGCTAAATCGGACTCCATGTTCGATCTGTTTCTTTGACTTTAACCTTTACTTTTCTTTGCTTCTGTTATAATCATTCATAATGGCCTGCCTCAGGGTACCCTGCCTCTCAGCCTGAATGTTAAACTAAATGTCTCTGTTCAGCTCACAGGGAGACAATCTGACCCCACCCACCTACGGAAGGCTGCAAGAAAGAAAAAATTAACACATCCCCTCCCCGAAGCTGGTCATTCCAGGGGATATTTGCAAAACTTACAGCCTTTTTACTTTACTACCTCATCTCCTCCCCCTAGAACTAGTCTGCCATCTTCTCTGTCTGCTGGCTTTCCGAATAAAGTCGTATTCCTTGCCTCAACACCTCGTCTCCAATTCATTGGCCTGTCCTGCTGCGAGCAGAGTGAGCCTGGACTTGGTAACACAACTACCATCAACAGAAAGCAGTAAACACTCAACAGCCCTAAGCCAATCAAGAGACAAGAGCAAATAAAGAACCTTCTTAGAAAACTGGCCTTGGGGAGAATGCAAATGGTGGGTCCAAATTTTACATTTCTCATATACTTTTGGGGGGAGCTTGTACACAGCACTCTCTTTAACATCTCCTTCTTCTTCAGAACTCAGTAAAGAGTACCAGGATCTAGTCAGGTTCCAGGATACCCAGCGTCCCTCAGATTGAATCCAAGTAGGACCCTGCAGAGCCTTCCTGGGTACAAGCCCCACTGTGTCCCCTGCTTCTAGTTTGGCCTTCCCTAGAGTTCCAAAGAACAGACTAAAGCAGTTATTGATTAGAACAATAGTCACAGGCCTCCTGGTTCTTCCTGAAGGGATATAGATAACAATCTGACACATATCTGTCTTTGAGTTGTTCTATAGAAACTAAGGCCCCCAGCCGGTGGAGGATAGTGACCACATACTGACCACAAGCAGGTAGACCCCAGACCCGCTGGAATCAGAAGGTTGATGACTGAAATTCCAGAAACATCACCCTGTTACCTCACTACCAACCAATCAGAAAAATCCAGGGGCTGATCGTGCACCCTGTGACCCTCACCCCTAATGTACAACATGGCCACCAGAAAGTATATAAATATAGTGTCCCAAGTCAAGTCCGATCTTAAGAAAAATTCCTTCCCAGAATTTATATAAAGACCAAAGCTGGTATTTCTATTGCTAATAACCTACTGAAAACTATGAGATAAGTTCCGGATAATTACAGCCACAGCCGAAGAACTAAGAGAGATAAGAATAAGTGTGGGTGGTAGAGTGCAAGCTGGTAAACTCAGCATTTGTTAGAAGATGTCAGGTCATCCAAGGGACCCCCTGCCCACATAAGGGTCCTGGCCTCCCTTGCTTGCTTGTCCCCTCACCAGGAGTTAACACCAAACCAGAGGGAATACCTCGGTAACTACAGCTTGGCCTCACTTCCAGTCCCAGGGGCCTCAGCACATGATGGACATTCAGGATCTCTCTCCCAGATATTTCCACCATGCAGGGACTCTGGGCAAAATCTCCGCTTCTTAAAACACATGGAGGATCCTTTTGGCTGTTGCCATGAGTTGAGTATAAAATCCATACTGGAGACCCTTCACCCAACACAGCCCCTTTTCTGAAGGACACCAAAGAGATCCCTACATAATCTGGCCCTAAACTGGTTCCCAGCCAACTGATATATCAAAGCCAACAGTATAGCAAATCACTATTTGAGATAAGGCCTGAAATATTCCATTGTGGCTGAATAGAAAACCTAAAGCAGAGATGCTGTGGGCTGTGTCAAAGCCAGTTTTATAGCCAGAAACCACTGTCTTCCATGGATTTCTTTGATAGAAACGGCTTTTTTTGGCATTTTACCTTTTTCATGGAAAAGATGTTATTCTGGAGGGACTGAATGATACTACGTCTTGACACAGGAAAGTTATTTATACATAAATTACAGTAACTTTACCCATGTTAACGAGGCTGTCATCCTCTTGTGTGATTTACGGCAATCTTGTAATAGAAAAGCTTCATTTCCTTGACACTTGGGTGGTAATGGGACCGATAATTCCATGCTGCAAATGTTTTCTCCTCTCTTCAACTGGAGGTGTGTTTAAATCTAGAGTGCAGTTTTAGGTCAGAGTAATTCTGATACCAGTCTCCAGGGCCTGGAGCGTCAGCACACGTGCGCATACACATACACACACACACACACACACACACACACACACACACACACAGAGGTACATCCATTACCCAGGAAACCCAGCTAGGCCTCTTCTTTCTTTTTCTTTGAGAGATTTATAATTCTCAGGATAGAGGCCTGCAACTTAGCTTTTGGAATGACGATATATACATAGTTAAAATGGCATGACAAGGTAGCGAGAAGTCTAAAATGACAGAACGGAAACTGGAAACGTCACTTTTAACAAAAATTCAGATTTCTAACTCTTATTAACAATATTGTTTAAGAGAAAACTATTTCAGAGCATAATGGCTAAGAGGGAATACAAATAATTAATACAAGAACATCTATCAAAATCAAATCCTTTCTCTCTGGACATCACCAAAATAGTAATATTAGTAATTGTACTGATGGCAAGGAACTAAAAGGAGAAGAGGATTTTCATAAGCTACCACGCTTTAAAGACATCTTTTCATAAGTAGCTTCCTACTGCTACCATCATTTTTTAACTTTATCCTAATACTCCTAGGAAAATCTAAAAGCCTACCTATGCTTCTTTAATATTTTCATTGTTACGATGCTTTCGTAAAATTCTCACCCCAAATTTTGGAGGTGGATGGTCTAATACTCATTTAACAGAGCTAATGGGATAGCCTCAGAGACTCAAAGCTCTCCTTGGACCTGGCATGATTAACATATTTGCACATTCTCATGAGCATATAATACCAATGTCGCTTCTGTCTGTCCAGCAGAATGGGCTCTAGTAGGTAGAAAAGAGAGAACAGGCGATGAGGGTATGGCTGGACAAGCAATCATACATTCCATCCCAGAGGTATTCTCTTGGGGGCACTGTAGGTGTACAGCACCTAAATTCCCTCATTTCTTTTCCTCACTCGCTGTCACTCGCAGGCAATGAGTGCCTAACGTGCTCTGAGCCCTTGCAGACATGCACAGACGGCCACAGCTTGGTCAGCACAGCGTGAGGAGCTGGCAGCAAGGATCCTGCCCTAGTGAACGTTAGTGTGGGAGTCCTGAGCCCTTTCCAGGATGCTCCTTAAGCCACCAGTGAACACTGCTATCTGCCAAACGACTTCCTTTCTGAGCACCAGAACCTCCTGTAACACAGCTTTTAAACAGCCTGAAATGGTGGAACACAAGAGACTTCCCTATGCTAAATGTGAAGTTGGTATTTCCTATTTGCCAGCAAGGTTACTTCCTAGGATGTATATTATACTCAACTTTCTAAAATTTCACAGTGTGTTCTTTCATTCAACGATAGTGAGCGTCTGCCCTGCATCACGCACAGTTCCAGGTCCTACAAGTAACATTAGGAACACTATCGGTTTCTGCCCCCAAATAGCTCCATCTATCTTCACCTAGAAATATGGTCCAGTGTATACAGTAACGACCATGCTGCACAGGTATAAGGAATGTGCTAGTCTCCAATGATGGCCTCCATCAATTCCTCCCTTCCCTGAACGCATATGCTGACTTTCCCTTCTGAAATAAAGTCTATTTCCCCTCCTGTTGAATCTGGGTGGCCTTGTGACTTGCTCTAACCAGCAGAACTGCTGCAAATATGACACCGTCTGTTTTGAGTGTAGCCCGTAGGGGGCCTGGCACTTCTGCTTTTGCTCTCTGGGAATCTGCCTCAGGGGATTCAGCTGCCATGTTGTAAGGAAGTCCAAGTTCTCCTGCGGGAGAGAAGGGCTGCGTGGAGGTGAACCAAGGTGCCCCAGCTGAGCTACCAGTTAAACACAGATGAGTGACCCCAGCTGACACCCCTAGAAGTAGATAACAATCCAGTCCAATGCAGAGGATTCTGAGAAGTTATAAATTGTTGTTTCAAGCTACTAGGTTTAGGAGCATCTTATTACTCATGTGAATAATCACTGACGTAATACATTAGGTACACTGTGGAAGTAGAATATGAGAATAAGATCCATCCTTAAGTGAACCATCTAAAAATCTTGAGGGGAAAAAAATCTGCAGGTTTGCTAAATTCAGTGCAGCTACTTCTATTGTGGAGAAGACCCTTGTTTTTGCCCTGCGTATGCCTGGAGAACCAAGAATTCAACTTCATAGAAAAATAATAAAATACGAGAACTTCTCTTGACTTTCATGCTCATTAAAGTGAAAATTAAGATGACACCTGACCTTTAAAGAAATAACCACTTAATATATATTTCAAATCCAAATTCCGAATCATGTTAAAATGACTTGTTCTATGTTATTTAGAAGGTCAGCTAATATGATCGTTTATAAACCATGAATGTAGGTTTTGCATATTTACTACGTGTCAAGAAGTGTTTTTAAATTTGGTTTATTTCTCTCAGATTAATATGAGGCAATGCTGACAGTTAACATGGTGGGGGTGATGAGGGAGGAGAAGACACTGGGGCCCTGAGGTGAATGGGTGAAGGGGAGAGGGAGAGAAAACAGAAGAGGGAAAAATCTAATTTCTATTTTTTAACAGCATCAGTGAGAATTTTAACAGCAGAATTAATCACCAATTACTAACACATTCCTAAATCCTAGAGTGTTCTTTCCCTGCATCATCTCCCAAGCATGGGCCAGCTTTTCACTTAACAAAGGAAACACTACGGAAGATCATCATACAAAATCTCCCGGGAGTGAGAGGGACTCTGCTGCTTTCTTGTTCCTTATTGCAGTTCGTGTTTCCAGCATGATTTCATATCCTCCAAATGCCTTTACTTTACATTAGTCACTCTTTCCAAATGCCTGAGGAAGTAGGGTCAGCATTATTATCTTAGGGATTACTTGCCGGAGGAGGAAACAGACCTATGGCTGTTAAGACGACTTGCCCACGGCTGTCCTGGGGTACCAGAAGTGGCTGGTTCAGAATAGAGCCCACTTTGCCCCTCCACAAGATTAACCAACACCCCACCTCTAGCATGGCTCTATAGGGTCGCCCCTCCCACCATCCCTAAATCATATAAGATGTGACATTTGGAACAAACAGGTATCTTCTAATTTGTGGAACTCAGGATCACAGTAACAGTAAAGGTCATCCTTTAAAAAGTGTTACATCACAAAGGTGATTTCTATTTTCCTTTCTCTGTTCAAAAAATGCACTTACACCTAATGAAGTAACATCCTGGTTGAGGTACATTTCCTGATGGTAATGACTGCTAAAGACAAAGCCCAGGAAGCAGCAACCCCTCTGGCCAGTGTCATTAACTACACAGGAGCAGCTACTCAAAAAGCCTTGCTCTTTCATAGTAAATACTAAGAGCTGTTCCTCTTATCTGAGGATTCTGGGGCACCTAACAGACACTACTCATTAAGTCTCATGAGGCTGCTCTATGAGACACATAAAGGAGCATCCCATTCACAAAGAGAGAGAACAGCAGCTCGTTGTTATATACTTGACAGAGTAACAACAATTGCACTGGAGGATGTCATTATGAACATTACCTAGAAATCTCTCATCTGGATGCCTTTGTCCGAGCATCACTCCCCTCATTGGTAAAATGAGAATAATAACGCCCATTTGGCCAACTTCATGGGCTTAGAGTGAAGATCAAATGAAAGAACAGACGTAAAGGTGCCGAGTGAACTCTGATGTTCGGACAAATCAAAGCATTATTTCTATCAGCTAAACCAAACCTAGATTTCAGGCAGAAAATGCCATCTCCAAACACTGTGCCCTAGACAGGAAGCCTTTCCTCCAACAGCTTGGGCATTATTTATACCAATGCAAATCCTATTTCTAAGTCTGTGATCACATTCCTATAGGGTACAGCAGAAGATGAAGAAGAGAAAGCAAAATGAGAGTCAGAGCACACAGACACAACAATTAGCCTTGATTGGAATGTTTGCATATACTCAACATTCCAAAAAGTTTGTTCATCTGCCTGGAAAACATTCATGTTCAAAGAAACCGAACTATATGCTCAAACTCCGTATAGGATTATCTCCCTTTATTCAGATCTGTTTTCTTTTTTCTTTTCTTTTTTTTAACCCCAGTTACAAAAATTGCAGCTTCAAGAGTTTCACTTAAATCCCTGTAAGAACTTCAAATGTTCAACTGTCAATGGGATTTGCTGCTGGAGGAGATAATCCATTTGGTTCAAAGGCAACAGCTCCTGGAAAGGAGACATGCCTTCGGGAAACTCACAGGTGACCTAAACCGGACAGCCCTTAGCACTTCCACGCCCAGCACTCCTACCTGCAATTCCCAAGGTCTCCCTTCCTAAAGAAAGCAGATGCCTCCATCCATTTGAAGAGGTCAACTGATTTCTAACATCAATTAATAGCAATTAAAAGAACAGAGGGCCATGATGCTGTTACTAGAGTTGGTAGGTCGCCAAGTTTCAGTTTCATTTGGAAACTTTTGCTAAGTAACTTTCCATGAGCATGAAAGTTATGGTGGACAGCTACCTCTTTGGCTGCTCCAATAACTGATCCCCTTGTCTATGATCAAGGAATTTTCCACTGTGAGAATCTCTGGGATGGGGGCAAGGTTTGCTTTTCATTATGGAAGCAGGAGAGGGCCAGCTTCTCTCTCCCCTTGCCTTCCTTGGCCAGGTAGGGCTAGAAACAGAACCTAAGGTGGCCAATCAGATGGAGCTTTCAGGATCCAGGGATGGCACTGCCTAGCACCCAGTGTGTCTCGGCTGTCTCTGAGAAGGACACAGTCAAGGTTCCAACCAGTATTCCCAGCCGAGTCCTCACCACCCTGTCGATGTTGTGAATATTCCAGTATTCCTCAATAATTTCTTTTTCTGGTGAATTCAGCCACAGTCAGTTTCTATGGTTTGCTGCAAAGAATCTTCACTGGACTTATATCAGAGGCTGGGCCTTTGGATTATCGATATGTTTAGTGGACTTAGAGAAGCAACAGGGAGTGTAAGGATGACCCCTTCTCTGCTCCCTCCCCCCAAGTATGATCTGAAATAAAATTTGACTCAATTGGTAGTTTGGGCATGAAGCATCCCATTAGAAAGATTCTGATGTTGCATCTTGGGGGTTCAGGGGGAATGAGTTCGACAGTCAATCGGTCGTAGGGGCCATGTAAGAGGAAGAAGGAAAATTTGGGAGTTGCATTCGCCATCACTGATGTCCTGGAAAGTACTCCCAGAGTGGGAGTTAAAACAGCTAGATTCTGGTCCCAGCACTGCCTAACTTGTACTCAAAGGAGGCTCTGGGATCAGAGGAACTGACATCCCATGGGAGCATGTCAGAAATGCAGAATTTTAGACTCTACCTTAAATCTACTGAACCACAACGTGCATTTTAAGAAAATAACGAGGCAATTCACATATAGACTGCTTTGGCCACAATTCTTTTCTCTATTTCTACTGTATTAGTGACATACTTATTGAATGCCCCCTCTGTGCATGGCACTGGGCTACAGCTACTTCAAGAAACTGACCGATCCGATCTATAGCTCACAGATAATTAAGAGATTTACTTTATATGTCATCAGCTACCCTCCAGAGTAGTATACTGGGGCAGAGGGGTGGGAGGTATTTTTGGCTGCTATAAAAACCAACGGGAGGGCTTCCCTGGTGGCGCAGTGGTTGAGAGTCCGCCTGCCGATGCAGGGGACACGGGTTCGTGCCCTGGTCCGGGAGGATCCCACATGCCGCGGAGCGGCTGGGCCCGTGAGCCATGGCCGCTGAGCCTGTGCGTCCGGAGCCTGTGCTCCGCAGCGGGAGAGGCCACAGCAGTGAGTGAGGCCCGCGTACCGCAAAAAACAAAAAAACCCAATGGGAGCAATGCTAAATGAGTGGAATCCCTTTAGGCTGTATTATTAACAGAAGCTAAAGGAAATCATCGGCTTACACCTTTATGCAACATCTTTCCAAATCTTCTGAGCACACAGACAACCAGGAGCTGTCAGTAATTATGGTGCCATGTGGGTACTGCTGACCTCACGTGGGCCTCCATGGTCACATCACGTGCTTCAGAGAAAAATCATTATCGCCACAGGCCAAAACAGGTAGAGTAAGTAGGAAATCCAGAGAAATACACTGTCTTCTACACAACAGACTTAGAGGGAAGAGAAGCAGGGGGAGAAGGAAAACTCTGGTCCCATATGGTTCAGAAGGACACGAAACCTAACCCAAGTTTGATAAAGATTAGGCAAAGGTAACATCCCTTTATTCTGCGTATTGGAGTCTGCCAGTTCAAAGGGGATTTTAGTATCAGAGAGAGGAGTTATTAATAAAGCATATAAGTAAATGGCTCTTGAAATGTAACCAATTTTTGATGTGTAATGGGCTCATTAAAGGATGCCTAAATCTCAGCAACCTATTTCCTTAATAAACTCACAAGTAGGTGTTCTGTTAGTTTTTGACTCTTAAATGATTTTCATTATAAATATAGAGACATGTTCCCATGGAGGAAAATATCCCAGAAGATACATTTGAAATCCTTTAGGTAAGAAGGGACTATGTTAATGCCATCCCAATGCCATAGTGGATAGCTTTAGACTAGAAATGAGAATGCTTTTGAAATGTTTTATGATGTCCCCCCTCCCCCCAAGCTATATTCTACAGATTTCCCCACATGACAGGAGAAGGCTCTAAGAGCTCTGAGGACAGGAGCTATATCTGTCTTATTCATCACCCTTTCCACGGCATTTAATATAATGCTTGGCACATAAGTGTTGAAAGAATGAATGGATCAATGAACAAAACAAAACATAACAAACCCACAACTTATTATCACAAGGGGAGACCTGATGGCGTATTTCAAAGCTGGAGCAGAAGTTTGCAGAGAAGGGTATCATTTCTCCAAAAGACAAATGGTACCATAACCTTGCAGCCTTTTCCAGTTACAGAAGGCACATGCCTCCAGGTCTATGAGAATACATCTGAGGTAGTTTGGCAGCTTAAAAACAAGACACTGCTTTCAGCCCTAGTATCCTGCAATAGCCATGTCACACGTTGTTTCTTTGAGCTTCTTCATTTCAAAGTTAAGGAACCTGAGACCCAGAAGGTTAAGTGATCTGCCTCAGATCTTGGTCAAGGTCACAGAGGAGCCTGGACTAGACCCCATCCTGGCTGCTGCTGGTTCCGTCTTCTTTTCACTCCAGCATGTTGATGCCCTCACTCTAAGAGGCAACTGTGAGCCTCTTCATAGGAACAGAGTTTATAATCTCGGTACGATCCCAATGCAACTGTCAGGGCAAACTTCGATCTCTTTCTTTAGATCGCTTGCGTGGTAGAACTTCTCTTTCTCTATTTAAACTATTTTAGGGACATTTTTTGGTCCCCAAATGGATCTCAACGGACCACTGCTTTATGGTTTGTGATCCTAGGGATGAGAAGTCAGGTGAGTTCTTTTGAAGATGGACCAGGTAAAACCCCAGACAGGGCCTCCACTTCAATGCCCACCTAACTGACTGCTCTTCAGACAAGTTTCCCCTACTTTCTTGTAGACGCCACTTCATCACTCAAGCTTCATCACTAATGCAGAGAGTCACGGCTAGGTGCAGGGATGGGGTGGTGGTGCCTGAGCATGGAATCCATAGAAAGTCATTAATTGCCAAACTCACCGAGTAAATTCAAACACCTAAATACGTCAGCTCATACATACAGCTGGCTAAATACGTCAGCTCATACATACAGCTGGCTAAATACGTCAGCTCATACATACAGCTGGCCTCTACAAAAACTGGGGTGGGGGGCAGGGGAGAGAATGGGGGGCCACTGAAGCCAAGGGGACCGTATAGAAGGTCAAATCGAACGAGGAAAAGCAAGGGGGTGGACAGTCCAACTCCACAGATTTAGAAGATCCACACCCAACAAAAATACTTACAGACTAGGCTTTGCCCATAAACATCTTTATTTACCTTTCATTTGGATGCATTTCTAAATTTTCCTAGAGTCCAGGTTATTGAAAACAACTGCACTGCTGATGTCTCTTGGTTAAAGACCTGCCAAAAATTCTAGAAGAACACAAGCAACTAAAGCCCTGAATGTCATAACGTATTTCATCAATCTCACCTCAGAGGCTTTACCAACACGCAAAATTCCAGCTGTTTACATGTGTAATTTATAACTCCTCCAATGAGCCCTCCTCTGGATTCTCTGCCATGTGGGAGATGTAATAAAGATATGATAGCAACCATCCCCTTCATAAGAACACATTTATAAAATCACACAGAAGAAGTGCAGAGTTACAAACACTGCAGGCCTGTAAATTTCACTCCCAGGTTTTCTTAGCTCTACCTCACCTGGCTATTATCTTCCATGAAGTCCCAACCAGCGACAAAAACACTGACTTGTGTTGCGTCCAAAAGGTTTCAAACAAAGCCAGAACAAATCCATCTCATTGTTTTAGGGGTCTTCTCTCTTCTACTGCTCGGTTTTCCTTCTGAGCAGCTCAGGGAAAGGCTCATCTTAATTCCCACATTCACCATATTAAATGTGACTCTGAATTCTTTAAGCTGGATTTTTAAAACCCATTTCTCCGGAAAAAAGTGCTCTCTGAAAAAACAAATCACCATTTCTTCTTACAAGTAAACATGGCATTCACTGCATCCAACAAACATATCATGCCAGGCGTCCACCTGGGAGAAATCATAAATTAAGTAAACTGTAATCCCTGTCTCAGGGAGTTTATCCTCTCACAAGGGAAGATGGGCCGAGGGAACAGTGTCATTTAACATAATGATTATAGTCATAATAACAAAAAGAATTTATACATTGTGAAACAGTGGAGTATCCTCTTAACCTGCTTACGAAAGGGGAAGATAATTCTGTCTGTCATCGGATTCATCTGCAGGGAGAGCTCGCTTCACGAGCCTGTGGCCCGGGAGGTGACACAGAAGCCCTGTGCTCTCAGAAGGGTCCTGGGCTTAGTTTAATGCTCTGCTGTGCCTTAAAACTCGTAAGAATTTTTGAACAAGGAGCCTGCATTTTCATTTTGTGCTAGACCCTGTACATTATGTAGTTGGTCCCGCTTGCAGGCTAAGACCTGCAAACATTTGTCTCTCTCTCTCTTACGAACAGTCCCTTTCACACGAGCTGCCGCGGTCAAATGACAGAAGGCGTGTCCGGGGCAGAAGAGGGCATGTTATTTGTTCCGTGGAGCCTCCAGTGGTTAAGGCAACTTCCCCCTTATGGAACAGGCTTGATATGAATGATGCTGCTGATCTGAACTGAGTGGGCCTAGCCCTTATCATAAACATCGTAGACCTCTGGAGTTGATAGAGAACCTCTAGGACAGCGGCCTCATTTTGGAGGTGAAGAGCCAGACGTTGGGGTGACTCACCAAAGAATGAACAGCTAGTTCCAGGAAGACAGGATAAAACCAAGGCCGCTGGATGAGAACTGTTGAACTGCCTGGCACACTGTCGGCAAGTAGTAAATATCTGGTTGAACACATGTGTGTATGTATGCATAAATGAATGAAGGAGCAAACAAAAAAGGCAAGAAAATCAATTATTTCTCAGGAGGCACAGAATCTAAAAATTCTGATGTTTCCTTTACTCAAACTTTCTTGAAAATCTTGTGTTGTTGTCTTTTTTTTTTTTTTTTTTTTTAATCCTCCAAGGAAGGAATGCCTCTCTGGATGAATACCAAACAGGGACTGTAAAATAATAATGATGATCATAAGAGTAATAACATTTATTTAGAACATGACAATTGAGGGAGGCAGAGAGATCTCGCTGATAACTGGCTCTGATCTCACATCCAACAGAATTTAGTAGTAAGTCTCCTTGCCTGGTAACCCTCAAATACGTGAAACCTCAGGCCAGGGCCTGAGTGTCTGCCAGACGTGACAAGAGAAGCGTGTGTTCTTGACACATTGATTGATATTTCAAAAATAAAAAGATTAAACCAATGCATTACAGAGGAGGAATTTTTTTTTTTTAAGAGAAAAGTACAAGTGATACTATTTCTTTATGGAGCAAGTGCTTGTGACGTTGACTAAAATGAGCGTGAAAAGGCCAAGGACTTTGAGTTATGCTCCCATTAAAACAACCCAAAAAGCCCAAGGCCAATTCAAAAACTGAAATAGCTGAGCCCCCGGTCGATTAAAGAAGCTTCCTTCGTGGTGGGTCACTTGAGCAAAGTCTGAATCCTTCCTGTTCCTTGGCTTCATCAGTTGGGGTCCTCGTGGACGCCTATACCTTGTACATCACCGGGAGGAGGAAATGAGCTCATACATATGCAGTGCATGGAAGAGCGCTGGGTATACAGTAAGTGCTCAATACATGTTGCTTGTTTATGGGGTAAGCCTGGCCAAGTAGTGGTCTGTATTGTAGTGTCTCTGATGCTGAGCTCAAGAGAGAGTTGCTTCAAAGAAGGTAGAGAAACACACACATAGTGGAGACATCAGACACAGGCTCAAAAAAGATGATCTACAGGCAGGTGACCTAAACCTAAGAAGCGTCCCTTTCTCTGAGCATCTCCCCCGATCACTCCATGCACAAAATAGGAATATCAGCATCGACTGCATGCTATGCAATGTGGGAGATGCCAGGGGGCACAGCAATAAACCATACACATTGTCCTCCCACTGTCATGCTCACAGACTAGCCAGTAAAGAAGTCAGTAGACATGGAGCGGGAGTAGTTGCTTAGTATTTGCTGAATGAATGAACTGATGGAAAATAATGACCAAAACTAAAAGAAAAGACCAAAGAATTATAAGTAGGCTTAATGGATTTTTCTGGTAAGATTCATGCCAGATTCCTCAGAACTGCTCCTATCAGGGTCAGAGGGGGCGAGGTTGAAGCAAGTGCACCAGAGATGAAGATCTGCCCAGCAATTCCTAACTGCAAAGCTTGGACAGCCGTATGCTTCTTTTATAAGATGGGTCTCTATCTGTAGCTACGTGTTTGATAGGAGTGTGGAAAGCTGGCCAAATGGGGGATCTTATCCTTAATCCGGAAGTGCAAGACTGCCTGTCACTCACTGTCACCCCCACCAGTGGGCCAGTCAACATTTTTCTTGAGATGCTCACACACCCGGAGGAAGAGACGAAGCATCAAATGAAAGGTGGGGGGTAGGAGGGAACCATGAGTGACAACCATCATTTCTCCCCAGGCTACGAAGACAGATTTGGGCAACTGAATGCAAATTAATTCTTTTACCCATATGTTCAAAAGAGTAGAACATTTATCCACACAATCAAGGTGTCAAAGACCACACAGACATCTTCATTTGGAAAATGGGTAGACTTATCTCTGAAGAGACACACCTGGCCCACCCCTCAACCAAAAATCACTTCCAAAAATGGATTAGGGCTAGAAGATATGGGAGAAGAGAAGAGAAGAGAATATGATGGCAAAATGTCTATCAAGTTTTAAAGATATATTTCTATAAGCAAATGACAAGTTGACAAAGTGTTCTCCAACAATCAAGCAGACTGATATATGGATGCATTTCCTGGACACACAGCACAGGAGACATGATTAGGAACTGGGTAGACTGAGATATTAGGAATTGATAAATCTTTAAAGCTACATTGAAATATATGGGTGGCGGGGGTGGCTGTCATGTGCGTTGTGTAAGGGAGGGAAGGAGCTGAGGAGGGTGGGAAGGAGAGAGAGAAAAACCAAACGCCCAGGAGTGGTTACTAGCTAGATATTAAGATGAATTTTACCAAGTTTACTGGTCTTTCAGAAACAAACAAACAAAGGTATGGAGAGGCTGAAGACATCTATTTTCAAAACTATGCTTCTAAAGGGGCCTGACCCCGGATATACCAGTGAAGAACGGCTACCTGCTGCAAAATCCCATCCCTTTGTCATACCTCTTCCTTTATTGGGACATCACAGCAATAATGAATAATAGTATTCATCCCTCAAGGTTTCCTTGGGGGTTGAAGTCAGGATCCCAAAGCTCTACATCACCCCATCTGGGTCCTAGATTTTTGACCACTTGAAATGCTCTGTAGCTAGTTTGTAAACTGGAGCATTGAATCTCAAACTTAAGTAATATGGACCACATTTGAAGAAGGCAATGCCCCCGTGGAAAATGCATTAAGTAAATGCGTTCCCTTAAATCATTTTAATTGAAATGTTACTCCTTATGCACAAATACAAGATATTAAAAACCAAAGAAATTTTAATTATTTTCATTTGAAATCATGTTTTGCTGAAACATGATTGGTCTATGGTGAGTTTTACAGTAGAAAAACAGAGCTCTGGTTGGGCTCTGTATTTAAGGTTTTTGGGGTGCTTTAACTTCCTTTTACATAAGCAGGTCGAACAAAAAGTTTTTGTTGAAGACAAAACTTCAAAAGAACAAAAGGAACTTCAAAGTTTTGTTGGCAGACTCAAGATAATCAGACGTCAACTTCCTCAAATGCAGACCAGAAATCATGCTGATTTTTCTGAGCAGGCCCTTGGGTAAATCTGAAGAGGTGTTTTGTTCAGATGAAGATGAGGCTAGTTTTGAGGCATTGAAAGATGCATTAAATGGTACCTAATCCAATTACTGAGTCTGGGAGCAGAGGGAAAAAAGCTAGAGCAGACACCAGCTAAGACTGCTTCTAAGAAATGAGGCAAGCTGCTACGTAAAAATGGGAATCCCACTCGTAACACATACATGGTACTGACTGCCTGGATTCAATTGTACAAAACAAACATAAATAGTTATGAAATCCACAGCTTTGCTCAGTCCTAGGAGCATCATGATGACCCAGAAAATGCTTTTATGACCGTTCTCAGATTATGATCAAAATGAAAAAATGAAATAAAGGAACTTGGGATCACATACGTGGACACCCAAAATCCAGTATGTGAGACTGAGAGCTGGGGCAACAGAACAGAGAGGCTGAGGGGTTTGTTCAAGGACACTTTGCAGGGACACAAAACTAATACTCCTAACATTCTTCCCTTCCCCTTGCTCACTCAACCCCAACCACACTGGCCTTTCCACTGTTCCCTGACTATACTACTCTCTTGTCTGCCTCAGGGCCTTTGCACTGGCTGTCCTCCCTCAGTTGGTATGTTCTTCCTCAAACTTCACAAGAGTGGCACCATTCTACACTCATGTTCCACATCAGAAGCCCCCCTCAGAGAGGCCTCCTGGCCTTAGTAGATCTAATCACTTTCTAGCACATCATAAACCTATTTTAATTTTCTGTATAGCCTTCATTACTCAGGTATTTTTTTGAATTCTGGAATTTTATTTATTTATTTTATACAGCAGGTCATTACTCAGGTATATTTTAATCTAAGCATTGGCTAGTTTATTTATTCTCTGTCTACAGAATATAAGCCCCATGAGAGCTGGGCCCTTCTTGGTCTTATTTACAGCTGTGCCCCATGTGCCTAGACCAGGTGTGACCCATTGTAAGTAATCAATGAACACCTGTTAAATGAACAAATGAAGGAAGGACTGCATGGCACAGGGCATAGAAAGATGATACACCTACACCTTCTATTCAACTCTGCCCACATCCCCATGCTAAACGTGTCACATCACACTTCTCATTTTGTTTTCAAATGACCAACTCCAGACTCCTGCTCAGAGGCTCGGTGGGGAGGGGGTTCCCCACCACCTGGCCTTGGCTGCCCCTGGAGCTGCCCTCTTCCCAGTGCCATGGACCCTCCCTTCCTGGCTCCAGCTCTGAGAACCTCTGCCACAATCCTGCCAGCAAATCTGCCTCTCCCGACTGGAATTCTGGACAAAGGTTATCTTTTCCATCCAGAACAGTCTGTGCTTTCTCCAACATGCATTGCTTCAGCACAGCATCTTGCAACCCCTTCAGTCTGGGACACACCTGTGCCCTTTCAGAGCCCTCTGCCCGCCCCCCGACACAGGAAGAGCAGGATCGTGGGGGGCTTGTTTTGTTTTCCTCCATCTGTTTGCCCAAAGCGCATAACATCTTTAAAAAAAAAAAAAAAAAAAAAAAAAGCTCTTCTACTTGCCTTCAGGGAAGAAGGGGTCCAGAGAAGCAGAGGGATAGGGTGGAACAATGCAGGGGACGCGGGTTCGTGCCCCGGTCCGGGAAGATCCCACATGCTGCAGAGCGGCTGGGCCCGTGAGTCATGGCCGCTGAGCCTGCGCGTCCGGAGCCTGAGCGGCTGGGCCCGTGAGCCATGGCCGCTGAGCTTGCGCGTCTGGAGCCTGTGCTCCGCAACGGGAGAGGCCACAACAGTGAGAGGCCCACGTACTGCAAAAAAAAAAAAAAGCTGGCTTTCTAAGAGAAGAAGGAGGCAGGCAAGCCCCAGCCGCTAATAAGGAGACATGGAAGAGCCTGGGGAGCTGCTCAGGTGCAGGAAGTGGTCCCCAGGGCTTCAGTGGAAACCAGGAAGCGATTGCCCCATAAGCTTCAGTGGGGAAGCTCTGGAGGCAGCGCTCACTTGGGAAATTCCCTCCAAGGAATGTCACACTCCACTTCCCTTCCGTCTCATCTTGATGACCCTCTTTGCTTTCGTCTATCTCTTCAAAGGGCTCATGCCTTTCAGCTTCTGGCTACAGAATGAAAGCTGGGAGGCAGTCAATTCCCAGCGAGTAAGCCAGCTGGGCGCTTAGAAAACCCAGAGCTCCAAAGGGGCAAGGCAGGTGTGGGGGGAGATAAACGAGGAATTTGGGATTAACGTATACACACTATTACATATAAAACAGATAAACAACAAGGACCTACTGTATAGCACAGGGAACTATATTCAATATCTTGTAATAACCTATAATGGAAAAGAATCTGAAAGAATATATATCTGTATAACTGAATCACTTTGCTGTACACCTGAAACTAGCACAACATTGTAAATCAACTATACTTGAAAGAAAGAAAAATAAAGAAAGAGACAGAAAGACAGAAAAAAGAGAGAGAGAAAGAAAGAAAGAAAAAGAGAGAAAGAAAGAAAGGAAGGAAGGAAGGAAAAAAGAAGGGAAGGAAAGGAGGAAGGAAGAAAACCCAGAGGTCTTCCCCACTACAGCTCCCTCTGCAAGTAAAAGGGTACTCGAATCGAGCACTGAGGGACGAGACAGTGGTCTGCATGCTTTTACTTATTTTGTTATTAATTTTTAAAACACATAACCTTTTCCTCCACAAAAATGTTAGAACTCAAGATATAAAACCAACTAAGAGCAGAGGTTGGGAGCTGCAAAGCCACTCCAGTCCTTTCCTCCTGACTTGATCCTACACATGCATCTAACCTGGAGATTCCTAAGGATTCAGCAGAACACAGCGTGCAGAGCATCGTTAGGGAGAATGCCTAGGAGCTTTGTTATCAAAACAGATCTGGGCTTGAAAGTCCACTTTGTTGCTTACTAAACTCTGGCTGCCTCAGTTTCTTCATCTCTAAAATGAAGACCTGCGAACCTCCTAGGATTGTGGTGAGAATTAGATGGTCCTGGGCGTTAGGGAGACCCACCCCCCGGGGCAGCTCTCAGGAAACAAGGCAGCAGTTGTAAGGGCAGGGGGCCAACACGTCACTGCCGCCGTTAGGCCCCCCGTTTCTACTCACTTGTTCTTCCATTCCCCAAACCCAAGTGTTTTTTCTGCACAAAATCCTGTTTAGTCACCTATCACTCCTACAACCCCAGGGCACCCAAACTCTGTTTTCTTGAATATCTCAATGCAAATATGTATTTTGGTAACTCATAGCTTTATATTTTTTAATGTTTAGACCTCTGCAACAGTCTCTTAACAAAGGAAATCACAGGTACAGAGAGAACCTGGGTTGTCAAAATACTAGGTTGTAAACTTTTAGGGCAGGTATTTAATGAAAACCAACCTCTACGGTTCAATGCTATGTTCAAAGCCCCGTTTCCGGTTTACAGAACACCAGGCGGAGGGGAATGAATGAACCGCTGTTATCAACTCTTGCCTCAGACAACAGAAGGGCTAAGGAAAGAGAGGGCTAGTTCCTTCTTCAGTTCAGCCCATCACCCCACAAAAACCGTGTATTTGGAAAACTGTGCACCATATTTGTTCAAGTAGAATGGTAGTCTGACTCGGCAACATAATTCCACTGAGACTTGTGTGAAGGAAACAAAATGGATGGTTGGTTGATGCGGGGAGGGGATTACCTTCAGGACTGGAACTTCCCTGATTGCCTTCTGCTTGGAGTATCCTCTCAACTAATGCCTCCAATGGAGAGTGGATCCAGAATCTCCAAATCCCACTGCCATAGATGCCATACGGATTTACTTGGGATTCCTCACGTCCCAGCCGCCTTGTTAGCCTAATAAACCTCCACTGATGAAGAAGAAACTCCAATGGAGAAACAAACCTCCATTTGGTCCACACTGACCAAATCTAGAGAAAACCAAGCTCATCCCAAAAAAGGCAACCCAGAGCCCTGACATCACGGTGATTTGCAAACAAGACACAACAACAAGAAACGCCACTTTAGAACTGTCTTACCTTCTCAATTCTTTTTCTGTGAGATAGTCAATTGTCTTTATTGTTTAAACTGCTTGGAGTCGGACACTCTCTTGTGTGTGGCCCAAAGCGTTCCAATACACTCACTTGAGCCAGCGTCTGCCACATAGATCAATAAACAGCACCTTGACTGTAGTTATGACTACCATCTTCCTCCATCTCTTTCTGTGTTTCCTTCCCCCACCGCAGCTCCCTCACCCGACATCCCACCAGAAACACCCCGTTTAGCTAATTCAAAACGCTTTTTTAAAATTTATGCTTGTTTGGCGGTTTTTTTTCCTAGCGCAGTTGCGTGTAATTAATATGATTAACAGCTTTAGTCATTAAACAGCACTCTCTTTAAGAGGGATTGCACGAGATTACCCTTAGGGTCTTGGGCTGCACAGACTCATACACAGCCAAGGTAATGGAAGTTCATCATAATGTAACAACTCCACTCACTACTTAATACAGTCGACGACACAATCCATAAAAATATTCTTCCTAAACTAATCAAATCATTGAAATGTCAACTTCCACGGCAGACACTCCGTGGCGTGCAGGTCCCTGGCCCAGAGTCAATGCAAATGCAATCTTGCTGAATCGTCCTGATTTATGAAGCCTGTGTTTCTTCACGCTGCCCCCTCGCCGTGGCTCAAGTCTGCCTGCCTGAGTGTAGCCGTCCCAGCAAGCAAATCAATGGGCTGGAGGCCAGAAGCCCCCACCCTAAGCCAGCTCTTGTCAAGCGGCTCCCTCACTAGTTGTTCCCGCACAAGAAAGGCTGTAAGGTTTCCCCCCATACTCGACGGGCTTCAGAGCATTCTGCCATTTGTTTAAGATCTGAGGCTGCGACGAAAAATGACTCTCATCCACTCTGTGCCAGACTGAGCACTGCAGAGAGAGAGAAGCACACACGGCTTGTGGTCTATAGTTTATTAACAGAGCCTGATTAGGACAACTGCTTCCTAGGGGCTCGGTAATCAGCCTTGTATTTTCAAGGCTCTCTGTTGCAGCGCTGCTACTCTAGTCAGAGATTGCCTGTTTCAGAGATTGACTCTCTGAAGCAATACTGATCAAAATAAACAGCTGGTTTAGTGGTCCTTCTCTTCTGGAATGACAGTACCGGAAACCTCCACAGGAAACATCTCCCTTGCTCCATGCCAATCCAAACCCAATGCTTAACATTTGCACGCTGCCTCTGTGGATATCCAAAATGATTTCTGGACTGTGGTGCCGTGCAGTCTGGTTGCCCTCGGCCACCTGGGGCTCCTTAAATTAAATTAATTAAAATTAAAGAAAATTAAAAACTCAGTTTCTTCATCAAACCAGCCATATATCAAGTGCTGGGTAGCCGCATGTGACTTACAGCTGGTGCGCTGGAGATACTGGCAGCAGGCCAGTCTCTGGAAATCCTCTATCTGTTCAAGGAGGTACACTCAGAATTATTTTCATTTGTTTCTTTGTTGTTGTTTTTTTTTTTGCGGTACGCGGGCCTCTCACTGTTGTGGCCTCTCCCGTGGCGGAGCACAGGCTCCGGACGCGCAGGCTCAGTGGCCATGGCTCACGGGCCCAGCCGCTCCGCGGCATGTGGGATCTTCCCGGACCGGGGCACGAACCCGTGTCCCCTCCATCGGCAGGCGGACTCTCAACCACCGCGCCACCAGGGAAGCCCAGAATTATGTTTATTTCACAGTAAAATAAATTTGGACCCACGGTCCGCTGGCATCCTTTAACCTAAATGAGTGTTAACGCATGAGCACAAAAGAGTAATTCAAGATCTACAGATCAAAGAAAGTTGGGAAATATTTACTGAGGCCTCAGCATCTGCCAAGTCCTGGACCCGCCAATCTCACAGCTTCAGCTCCCAGAGAGACCCGTCAAGCATCCACCAGCGCCGCCCAAGTCCAAAGTACTTGCTAATTCCCAAAAACACCAGCCCCTCATTCTTTTTTTTTTCAGCCTGTTTCTTCCCATTGGAAGCCTCTCTTGCCTGTGAAAAGTCAAGGCCTCACTAAAACAAAACCTATTCTATGGACCGCTCCACAGGAGTTATTAGCCCATCAATAATAATAGCCATAATAATATTGATAATATTTATCAATTCTGCCAGGCTATATACTTTACACGGATAATCTTATTTAATCCGTACAAACTACCCTGCGAGGCGGGTACTATCGTTATTTCCATTTGACAGATGGAAAAAAGTGAAGCCAAGAAAATTAAACTACTTGCCCAAAGTCCCAACGCTAATAATAACGGAGCTGGGATATGACCTCCGGGCACTTCAACTTCAGAGACTAAATTCTTCACCAATACCCTAAACGTTTCCTTCCTTGTGGTACCTATCTCAGAATTCCTCTTATTATTGCAGGTTGTGTACATACCCATCTCAGTCCCATCTCCTTCCCTGAATTATAAATTCCTCAAATGCAAAACCCACATCTTACTCATTGTTCCCCTACCCAGCGCACAAGAAATAGAACACAAGGAAGAAAAGATTGTGCAGTAAGTGAATGAAGGGAGGAACGTTTCCATTTGACTACTGGATTGTGAATGCAACTTTCAGAATCTAGTTCTAAACTACTAAGTGGTATCCCTTTTCGATCGCCAGAAATGATTCTCAGGTCGGCCAAAGATGTCTCAGCTGTCCTCTGAACAATTTTCACGGTTGCACCAATGAGCCATGACGTTCAATGAATGACACGAGCCAGGATTTACCAACTGCCAGATTCTGGGTGCGAGCCCAAGCGGCATCCAAGACATGATGCTTGTTTCAACTTCATCTCCCTGGGGGCCCAGCCCAGGCAGGGAGCACATGACAGCAGGCGACCTGCCTGGGCTGACTAGGGAGATGAAGTCGGGTGACATTCAGGGGGGCAGGAGGAAGAAAACACGAGCCCAGAAAGAAAACTTAGATCGGGTTGTAAAACCTCAATGGCTGTGGAATTTTGAGGAGAAAAGAACAGCAAGGGGCTTCCCTGGCGGCGCAGTGGTTGAGAGTCCGCCTGCCGATGCAGGGGACGCAGGTTTGTGCCCCGGTCCGGGAAGATCCCATATGCCGCGGAGCGGCTGGGTCCGTGAGCCATGGCCGCTGAGCCTGCGCGTCCGGAGCCTGTGCTCCGCAACGGGAGAGGCCACAACAGTGAGAGGCCCGCGTACTGCAAAAAAAAAACAAAAACAAAAAGAAAAGAACAGCAAGCCGAGCTAGCATTCCTGGAATGGAGAACTGGGGAAATAGTCCCTTGGGGTCAAAGCACAAGGCAGCCTGGAAGAATGTTCCAGGTCATTTCAATTCAGATGACCTTTACTAAACAGCTACAGAGGGACAGTCCTGGGGTCTGGGGAGCAGCCCTTTAAAGGTGAATTAAAACATACTGTGTCTTCAAGAAGAAACCCATTAGTCTAGCAGGGAGCCCCACATTAAGCCAACCCACAGTGATACAAGGTGGATCTTGATAAGGCTTCTAATAAGGCATAAAGAAAAAGCAGAGATGGTAGATAACATCGTTAGCTCAGAATGAGGACTTCTGGGCTGGGGAACACTTCACGCAGGTAGCATCTGTCTGGGTCTTGAAGGATCAATAGGAGTTTGATTGGCAGGTACAGTTGAAGTTTCTGATGGTCTGATCAGATCCCCTTTATGTTGGGCCGGTATAGTCATCCCTGTGCTGTGAGTATAGGCTGCTAATGAATGTCCACATCCCTGCCTGCACCCCTGGACAGTCTCACCCCCTTGTCTGCTGTATAGGTGGTACACAGGTGAATATCAAATGCCCTGGTAGGAAGTCTGGATTTTTATTATGTGGAATGCAAAGCCACTGTCAAGTTTTAGAGAAGGAGAGGGAAATTGGTGTCTAACTTGCCAAGTTTGAATGCGGAGACTTGGCCACTATTACCTAAGGAAGGGAGAAAAGAAAGACCTTGGGCTGGGCTCATCATTTAAAAAAATTGGTGGTCTCGGCAAACTCCAGGAAGGCTGGATCTAGGGCAGCGGCAAGGGGACCAGTAAACAGGTTGGATTCTTAAGGGTCAGCTGCGGAAACAGCAACATGCCTTGCAAACTAGTCACTACGGTGGCAGTAAGCTAAGGCCTTCACCACACACAGTGCAAAACGGGTTGATCATAAACCACCCTTTTTCAGCCCAAACCCATACAGCCCTCCTAAGAGGGCTGGCACAGCAGGGCTCTGTTTGTCTCCATTTCACACACTCCTACTAAATCCTCCCTTACTGCAGAATGGGTCATTCAGAAAGCTTCACACACAAAACTCACTGTCCCCTTTCTTCAAGGGACCCCTCATTTTATAATGAAAACACAGGGTAGAAATCACAATGTCAAGTCTCCTGCCATCTGATGGATGACACAGGTAAGAAAGGTCACAGCGGCTGAAGAGTCTCAGTCCTCCCCTGCCCTGTCACTCACACTGCTAACACCACCCCTGTCACACCCACTAGCTCTGCCTGCCATTTACTCTGCGAGGCACTGTGCTGATCCTACAACCCCAATACCACACATTGAATACATATTATCATCCTAGCTCCAGATGGGACAACTGAGGCTCACAGAAAGTAAATCGACTGTTCAGCGGGTCAGGACACAAACACAGGGCAAACTGTTCCACAGCCCATCATCTTTCCACCTCCTCACTGCTATCCCAACTTACTAATTTTAACACGGAGGACACATTGATCCCTTAAACCCCAAGGGCTCATCTCTTTAAAACTCAGCTCAAGGTTCACTCCTTCTATTAAGTCTTTAGCCCAAGTGAATCACACTTTTCTCTTCATCCTCCCTGTGCACTTGTGTCCAGACCATAATCGTACTACCTGTATACTTGAGGCATTTATTCATTTACTATAACTCTGCTGAGTCTCTTCCCTATGAGACTGTAATGGCACGGGTCAGACCCAGCCACGTCTTTTATATCCCCAGAGCCTAGCACGGTGGCTGATATGAGTAAATGATAAGAAGACTTCTACACTTAAAAATCCACCAAGTTCTGCTGATGTAACAAAATTTACATTTGCTAAAATGTCAGATGGCTCGGGGTCTACTCCTAGCCCTGGGCATATAGCAGTCAAGTGATCCTGGGAAAATATGGAACATCCCCAGATCCGCGGATCATTAGAAAATGAGTTTACTGGGTTAGAAACTCTCTGGTAGTTACAAAGATCCTTTCCAATCTATAGTCGATATACACATTTATGTTAAAACAGTCCATATGTAATTCTCTAGCAGCTGTCTTAAATGTGTGAAATATTCATGGAGTAAGGAAGCATTTATCCAGGCAATTTTAAAAAACGGTCTTGCTTAAATCTTTAATGCAAACATGATATTCTGCCCTGAACCATCCACATTTAAACTATGAATACCCCGACATGCCACTGTAACTGCTTTGCAGATATAGCTCTCTTACTCCATCTTTATTTAAAGGTAGAGGTAGAAAATTCTCCGTTGCTCTTAATGTTCTAATACTAAAGTAGAAACTGTCTTCTCTCAAGTTACATTGGTTGAATACAGGTAACGACAACATTGAAATATTCACTAGGAACGTACCTTCTTTATGGCAACCAATCCCTAAACAGCCCCCAAAGTAAGGCTTCCTATTTCTGAAGAACCAAGGGATCTGCTGTACTTGGATTTTCTTTTTCTCCTGTTTCCAGAGTATCATCCTATGCCCAGAATATTCTCTTTCCTGGAAGATCACCTCCTTGTCATCAGAAAATTCTGCCAAGATTTATGACCAACAGGGAAAATAGATTGAATGTGTAGAAGAGTTCTTATAAAATAAGAAAGATAGAGTCACAATAATAGAAAATTAGACAAAGGACATCAGGAGGCCCTTCGCAAAAGAAAAAAAATGCATATGGTCAATAAATATAGGAAAAGATTTGCAATCTCACCAGTAATCACAGACGTACAAATTAAAGCAAGGGAGCTTTTTCAGTCTAACAAACCGGCAAGAAATTTTTTTGCTTAAGCTAACTACCTGATACCAGCAAGGGTCGGGGTAAACAGAAATTTATAAACTGCTGGAAAGAAAGTGAATCGGGAGGTCATTTGTGGAGAAATAGCCAAGGAGGTGCATAAAAAAATGGCTATGTTTATTATAATCCCAGCATCGATTACAGCAATGCATACCTCAAATAACCAAATGACCGACAATAAGTACTTTGATAAATTCTAGTTCACCTATGCCAAGGAATACTACATAGCCACATACCAAAAAAACAGTTTATAGATGTATATTTAATAGAATGGAAAACTATCTATGGTAGACTGTTGGGTCAAAGAAGCTAGGAAGCAGTGATGAGATTCTTGCAAAAGAAAGTACTCATGTGCACGAGCCCACGTACAGTGTATGTATCCGCATATGGGCACACGGATCACAATCAACAGGAATATCTGAGTGATAAAATGATGTGATTTTTATTTTTACCGTTGATATTTACTACCTGTGTAATAACATATTTGGTTTCTAATTTGCCTTGTGAAATAACCTCTCATGGGCCAGTAACTGGATAGCTAGGGTGTGATATCCCCATCTCCTTGGACAGTCAGCTGGTTCTTCAGGCCTCATTTTCCCAGTGTCATTCCTGCTCTGGTTGCAGGGAAACTGATGCTGAAGCTCCAGCAGCTCCAGCCAGCAAACCTCACCAAGCTACATGGCCTCACCTCCACTGTCTGTTGCCTAGCTGATTGTCTCATTAAACTGGCTTTTTAGTTCCAATTGCATTTCTCAGAAACTGTCTTCATTTTTGTATAAGGGAGATGTAATAGATCTAAGAGAGATGGGGAGGGGGGTTGTTTTTATTAGTTGATCTTCCCCCAATTCTACCTTTACAGGAAATGAAATGGGTACAGGGAATAGAACGCCCCCAAGGCCGTATGTGGTCCTGGCACTGAGTTATTTTTAACTGTTCTCTTTCTACTCTTCAGAGCTATTGATTTGGTATTTCTTCCCCACCTGATAAAGGTGAAGAAGTGAAAATTCAAGAGATGACAGCTTTGCCTTGCTACAGCTACTGTGCACCTACGACTCTACTTAGAAACGACACACAGGATAGGTTTTAAGACAGAACCGATCCACGACTTTTCAGTTGGAAAAATTCAGATCATGGTTGGAATGCCTCCCAAGGAAGAACGCACATATTAAGAGAACCGGCAATTTTTATTACTGATACTGTTTTTGTTTTTAAACCTGCTCCCCCAAATTCAAAGTACAACAATTATTATTGATTTTTTTAATGACAAAGATAACAAAACCAGCAATGATATCACCATTCTCTGGGCCAGGCCTATGGGCAGGGCTCTAAAACAGATTATCTCGTTTATTGTCCCCACCTGATTGATAAGGAAACCGAGGCGTGGAGAGGTCATGATGAGGCATGTTGGCAACGTGAGACGTGGATGCCAGCGGTCCCAATCCCTGCATTTCACCTTTCCTCAATCAAATCATCACTCTCCCCCTGGGAGCCCCGATAGCCCTTAGAGACCCTGGAGATTTTCCCAAGCTGGACTCCATGGCTTCCCCTCAGAGGCCATTTGGACAGAGGGGGCCACGTTTAGTGGATCTGGGGGACCCCATCCTCCTCTCTTAGATGTTGGACTTTCCCAGAAGATTCCAGCATCACAAAATATTTGGCAAGTGTCAGTCGATGTATAAGATTCCCATGTCATGTCTGAAGAAACTGTAATCGAATATTAAAAAGTGTGACTGGGGTTTAGAGGGAGCCCAGTTTAATCTGGACCTGTTTGTGAGGAACATTCCTCTCACCGCTGCGGCCTCTCCCGTTGCGGAGCACAGGCTCCGGACGCGCAGGCTCAGCGGCCATGGCTCACGGGCCCAGCCGCTCCGTGGCATGTGGGATCTTCCCAGACCGGGGCACGAACCCACATCCCCTGCATCGGCAGGCGGACTCTCAACCACTGCGCCACCAGGGAAGCCGGCGAGGCACATTTGAGTCGCCTCTCTCTGTTTCCCCTTTGGCATTAAAGTGCAAGTAGTGATTTTTTTACTTGACATCAGTGCTCTGAGCAAGAACCAGTAAAAGGGAATGCGAAACACAAGAACACAGGAATGCCTTACAGAAGTGCTGCGCGGTGCTCAATCCCAGCACCCTCAGTGCCCCTGGGGCCTGTGCCTGAAGCCGGTCACACAGGAGGTTGGTACAGACAGGCCAGGGCCTGCAGAGACACAACCAGGAACCCGAAGAACCCACAGGAGCCGGCACGTAACTTGGAATCATAAGGGAAGCAGACGAAAAGCTTCGTCAACAAAAACAGCCGAGCCCTGGCACGAGGACCAGAAGCAGGCCTGCAGCTTGTCTCAGCAAACAGGCATCGATCCAGGGGAGGGTGGGAGGCCTAGGGCTTTTTAATTATTAACGTCTTGTGTTCCCATGTGGACTCCGCCATTGGCCCTTAGGCCACCTGGCATGGTCCTGAGGGAGTTTCCCTCCTCCTCTTTGGGGAAAGTGAAACTTATATTGGGGAATAAAAAAGAATTGACTCCTGGTCCCTCCTTGAGAATGCTTCCTTCTTCCACATTGCTTTTCACGGAGGACACAGTGGATGCCTCTGAAGCCAATTTCAGGACATTTATGGGACGTATTTTTCAGAAGTACACGCAAGGCTACCTGAGCCAAGCACTGTTATAAAGGAACCTCCTAAGCTTTAAGCCGAGATCTGTTCTGTCTTGTTTAAAAGGACCATAATAAGTGATTAATTCCCCTTAGGATGTGCAGGAGAGGAAAAGGCAGACATGATTATACACACAATGCACATAAACTAGGAAATAAGCCACTCATAATGGGTAAATACACTTGCATGCCAGCGATAGAGGGGTAAAATGTTCTGCATTCAGTGGCCTAAAGATCTCGCAGTTAGTTCAGGGTTTAAACAGATAAATTATACTTGACATTTTTCCAGAGTCACCCTTTTCTTTCATTCGATTTCTTGTGAGATAATGTTTATAGGAAAAATACACAACTGCACCTTATAATTTTCAACAATCAGCTACTACGAGTTAAACTCCATCACCTCTATTTAGAAGGGAACGTTTCTCTCTTGAGTGCTGGCACAGTCCATTGTCTTAGGAAAGCACAAATCATCACTAAGTTCTGAAACTTTCTGGAAGGTGATGACACGTTTACCACAAACCTCCACATGATGTTTTCAGGATCCTCCACGAAGCAGTGTTAAGGTTCCCAGGTAGGTGTGTCCTGATCATTAACTTCAATTGCATTTTGTCTTCTATGTGAGAAGTACTGCCCAAAGATCATGATAAATAGAAAAGGAGTGAGCGTCCCCATTCTTAAGGAGCACAAAGTCCACTGGGAGAGACAAGATGAACCAGCAAGAACACAACCCCTACTGGAACCATAAAAGCAAGTAATTACGTCTGAGTAATTAGCCTAAGTTGTGCTAGGAAGGCAGAAATTATCTTAGTTTCACTTCGGAGGGTAACCAGAGTCCCCATTCCTCCCTTCCTGGGCCTCTCATTTGAAGAGGACTTTTCCCAGCTGCCCTCAATAGAACAAACAATTGGAGGCTGTTTCTCTGTCCTCCCCGTGATGTTTGAGGGAGTACCTACACCCTCTGCTTCCCTGTAATCAATCAGCCAGCACTCTAAGATCCTGGGGAGCCATGTGTTTTATCAGATCCGACCTGCTGCCAAAAAGGATTTAAGGTAGCTTATGACAAAAACTCAGATGCCCAGGGCATTTTTTAAAGAGAAAAGAATAAAAAGAGATATCTAAGTATGTATATGGTAAGAGGAGAAAGAAGAGAAAGATGCTCTGAACTAGTGACAAACGGGTTGGTCTTTCTGGGAAGCACCAAATTTGGTTGAAAGCATTCTGGCAGCCACAGTGGGGTGGGGAAAAAAAATCATTCCACTTTTCCTTGCCTAAAAAACAGAAGCTATAACAGTTTATGAGAGGCAACTTTGGTTAACCTTAAATGACAGAGAACAAAGTCAACAAATGTCCATGTCACTCAAGCAGCAGCTTTGAATTCCTACCTTTTTGGATCGTGGACTCCAGTGAGAATCTAAGGAAAGTTCTAGACTCCTTCCCCACAGAAGCTCATAATCATATGATTTTTCATACACTCTCAGGGTTCCAGGGACATAGACTGAATACTTGCTATGGGAGTTCTCTAACTCTTAAATTCACGTAAGAAATGCTCAGTATTTATTCTTCACTGAATGCATAAAAGGGCCCTTGAAGCCAGACATGTTGAAGTAACCCTGTGATAAATGTTTTCTTCCACCTGCCATGTCTAGCCAACAAAAATCAGAATCGTTCTGCTTGAAAGGAGCCTTAGTAAAACCCGAATAATTGGTCTTGATCTTGTTTTTCCCCCTTCTTTATCTTGGGAACTGCTTGCACTCATATGCTGAGATGTTCTTCCTGTTTAATCTACTTACGTTTTTGAGTTGCTGGTTTTGAATTCTTGGCTCCCACAGATTCTGCATCTTAAATTCTCCTAATTTACTGTGTAATTAAAACACCCATGCACATTTGTTCTCAATTAATAGAGACAAATTATTCCCCAGTGGAAGACAACACCACTACAACTTGGAACTGGAAGAGCAGATACGCCTGAATTTTAAACATTGTCTAACGACACTAATATACTTTGTTGAGTGTTTAAGAGATAGGTTAGTGCATCCTTGGGAGATAAAGATCCCAAACTCTCATTCTCACCCAGAACGAGATGATTCTGCAAATTCCCAATCAATTTCCCAATTCATATTATCTTAAATGTCAGCAATTTATATATAAGACCATCCTCAGAAGAAAGAGAAAATTAATCTGGATAAAAGAGAAGTTAGTCGGGCCTGGTTGAACAATATTTAGGTTGAATAACAAATATCCATTTGAAGTCAGCAGATCCATCATAAGTCTACACACTTACAGCTTTAGAAATATTTGAGAGCACCTGAAAAATCACAGTGACCCAAAGAGACAGCTGACATGTTTATAACTTGAGGGTAAATCTAATGTCAGTACCTGTTTTTTTTTAAATTGTATATGTATTTTATACATATATATATACATACATATATATACTTGGTATATATGCACTATATATATATATATATATATATATATATATATATGAATGACAGAATTATCAAGGTAGAAAAACCTGAATATTTGGAAATTATTCTCTTGGGCTTGCTTATGAGTCATTAGTGAAAAAAAAAAAAAAATAAATGGATTGAGATTAAACTATTTTATACATAAATAATAACACCACAGAAAGTGTCCAATAATATAAAATTCATGCTAGGTTATATGGTAAAGATTTCAACCTGGTAAGAAAGAATTCTTTACTAATTAAGACTTTGGGGGGATTTTAGAAAAGAGAAGAAGTAGTAGTAACAGTCACTTATTCTTGAGGATCTGCTGATCTGAGAAACTGTGTTAAGTACTGTACTTAAAATACGTCTTTAAGTCCAACCAACATCACAATCCCAATGGGAAATAAAATTATGTCCGTTTTGTAGACAAGGTAACTGGGGTTCAGGGAAGGGAGACCAGATGGCACCTAAGTATCTTTCTAAAATTACTACCAAGGAAATCTCTAATAGGCTCGCCATACACTCTACATGGCCTTGGAGAGGCCACAGACCTTCCAACCAGCAGGTCATTCACATCCCTGGTTCTAAGCCCACTGGTTGTAAAAGGCCAAATGGGGATTTACACCAAGGACTTTGTTCAGGGTTCAATACACTTTAATTACATCAGATAATGCCTGCTGTTCCCATTTTTCCCAGAAATGGGAGTATGAGTCCAATTCCTGTTTATTTAAGCTCCTGTCTCAATGAGCCTTCACTGTGTCAAAACATCACAACACAACAGCTAAACGCGAGTGGCCAACAATAGGAACAAAACTGGCTGGTGCCAGCAGCACGTCTCAAGTCTGAATTGTCCCTTTGAAGCTTACATCAGCTTAACATGATAGAACCAGGGATGAGCACACTGGAGTTAAGAAATGGTTTGAAAAGACAGACACAGAAAAAGGCAAAAAAAAAAAGAAAAAATCAGTATATTGGAACATTAAATGGATGGCCTATGAATTGTGCTCAAAGATAACATACAAATTCACCTTGACTGTTTTAGTAGAAACCATCCCAGAGCTTTTAACCAAACAGGAGCATAGCCTTTCTTATATGTTCAATAGGAGAGTTTTACTGGCTCTTTCCACTGTATCCATGGAGAAACAAAAATGGAATATGAAAAAATGTGGGTTTTTTTTAACTTTTAAACAAAGGAGGCAATTGTATTTTGGGGGAGAAATCGAACTTTAGACCTTAATTAAGGGTCAATTAAATCAACATCAGAAATAATAGTATCAGTACACATAAAAAGATGACTCCTAGTTTAAAAAATCTAATCTTATTCGAAATTATTTCCCTATGGAAACCTTTCCTGAGGGTTAAGGAGTCCCTCTGTAAAGGCAAAAAGCAGAAGAGGTAACATTTTAGAGTCTCATTAACTGACCGATCATTTTAAGGGAAGAACCGCAATGCCTTGGCAACCACTAGTCCATAGGAATGGAAATCTTTCTAAAATGATTTGCATGTTTCCCTCCTTACACAGCCCTCCTTCACAGTCACTCCTCCATATGTTACACAAAGCCAGTTTAAAATGTTTAGTGTCTGTAGGCAAACTGATAACAGTGCCGTGGGCCTCTGGTTTCTGTGTTTTTCTCAAAAGAAATTTCATCCTTTGTGATTCAGTAACCTAGCACCTACTGTGACATGTACGTTGGATTGATTCTTTTATTCTTTTGTTCATTCATTCATAGGCACTAGACCCTTGGAATACAGAGAAGAATGGGCCAGGGCTCTGCCCTCACAGGGTATACCTACTGCCTATGGAAAAAAACACGTGCAGCAAAAACCCGTGGGATGATGACTGTAAGAGACATGTGCAAATGGCAACCCGCAAGCCATTCTTCTGCCTACTCCTGATTTCTTTTAATTATGCTCTTTATATAGACCACTTCCTCTGCTGACAGTGCACTTAGGAGATGACTAGGGTCTACATCAGAGATCTCCCAATTACAGCCCAGGGCCTGTCTTGGAACAGCCTGCAAGCTAAGAATGATTTTCACGTTTTTTAAATGGTTGGGGGAAACAAAAATCAAAAGAAGAAGAATATACGAAATTCAAATTTCAGTGTTCAGAGATAGTTTTGTTGGAACACAGCCATGCTCCTTGGTTTAAGTATTATCGGTGGCTATTTTCATGCAGCAAGGGCAGAACTGAAACAGTTATGACAGAAAACATTTGGCCCACAAGACCAAACATATTTACTACATGGCTTATTAAAGAAAAAAGTTTGATCTAGATGGTTTGGACCTTATCTAAGATAAGAGTAAATTAAATCAATATCAGAAATTATTAGTTTAATTATTAGAACTCATAAAAGTGGGACTCGTAGTGGCTCCCAATGGAGCGTATTTGGTAATCATCCTAGAACAAATATCCCCCATAAGTCAATCTTAAATAACACTTTGGAAAAAAAATACCCATCACCACATTTTGTCTTGGTGAAGTAGCACGAGCATTAGTTGTATAGATTATAAAATATGAGATACTAAAATGTTATTTGAATACAAAATTAGTGTCATATTACCTTTACAATATAGTTGGTTCACACCTGCAGCACCTAATCAGCAAACATGTACAGAATAAGTACTTCATTCCAGATACTCCGCTAAGGGGTAAGGACAGAAGATGAGGTTGACACAGTTCCTTAAAGGAATTGATAATTTATCAGGAAAACAAAGCCAGCTCAAAAAAAATGTGGGTGAGAAGATGCTGTACAGTAAAGCCTCAGGATCCTTTTCCCTCATTTCAATGCTGCATTGGCTGAGATCTTCCTTGGTGGTCCAGCGGTAAAGAGTCCGCCTTACAACGCAGGGGACGCGGGTTCGATCCCTGGTCAGGGAACTAAGGTCCCACCTGCCACGGGTAACTAAGCCTGCACGCCACAACTACTAAGCTCGTGCGCCTCAACTAGAGCCCACGTGCCGCAAACGATGGAGCCCACATGCTCTAGGAACCCACGGGCCACAACTACAGAGCCCACGTGCCTGGAGCCTGCACGCCACAACGAAAGACCCCACGTGCTCCAACTAAGACCCAACGCAGCCAAAAATAAAGAAAATAAATCAATCTTTAAAAAAAATTCTGCATTGGCTGAAATGAGGTAAGCCACCGAAGACAGATCTGTCTGCACCAAAGAGGTTCATCAATTTTACAGTAATATAAAGGTCGTCCCTCAGCTGACGTATCACAAACCATATTTAGTAAATGACTGAATAAGACAGTTAGAAAACCAAGGATGTAATCGCTTTTAATTCTGGCAAGGATGTGTGTATTTTAATTAATTTGCCTTTCTTCTTGTCACTCACTTTTCCCACTGTGTCCCAAGTAACAATTCCTTCTTGTTTCCCAGGACATCCAAGGATTTGTAGACTATGATCTTATACTGAGTTGTAACCCAGCTGGCCCTACAGCTGTCACTTAGCCCAGCTCTACAAATATATGTACTGCTGCTTTACTCCACCATCATAAAACCATCCAACTAGCAAAACTGGGCCCGGGTCCCCAGATTATGGGGAGAAATGGTCATTCTGCTCCCACGATTCTGTGAAAGGTGTTTTCCAGTGCTGTGAACCCCCAAAAAACTTACAACGTAATCACTGCCCTGGGTTCCCAGCTCCCTGCTCTCTCTCTAGCTCCTCCTGGCTGAAATCCATCCGATGGCCCATACGTCTGGTGACAATGGATCCTGAAAGCTCCGAATGCTCACGGCTCAATGTGACAAATGACCAGCCCCAAACGATGCAGATGAAGGATGTCTTTGCTTCCAGTTCAGACTGTAGCTCGTTATGCAGCCACGTAGTGGGTCATTCCCTGCACTGGTTTATCACCATTTTTTAATTCAACATGTATTACAACACTGATGGACTGTAATGCTTTCATTATTGTAATAATAACAGCTACCACTCATTGAATGTGTATTTTGTGACTGGACCTCTCTTAGGTGCTTTATGGTATTAACTCATTTGAGTCTCATAATCATCTCATTAAGAACCACTGTTGTCCTCAATTTACAACTGAGGAAACTGAGGCTGAGGTTGGCATCTTCATTATCACCCCAACATCCATTTCGGGCCTCCATCCTCCTTTCTAGAAGAATTCCCACCGTGTGTCTACTCTTATCCCCAGGCCATTTGCTTTGGGGGAGACCAATCAGCTCCAGCTCTGATTCCCCTCAGGGTATGGCTCGCGGCTGGGTTAGCCTGTCACGACACTGCTCTTCTGCTCTCCAGTGACGGAAGTCTTTTAAGGGGCTCCAGGAATGGTCTCCTTGCTCCTAAGAGGAGAACCAAGGAGGAAACTTCCAGAAGTTGCCACATCCTGATGAGAATCAGTTTGTGACCAAAACAGGTGTGCTGAGATGGCAACATGGAAAAATGTAAAGTACCTAGAATCCTAGAATATGCCTGAGCCACAGAATGAACTGTACTTCCTGTTAGGGAGATTACTATCCATCCTCGCCAAATGATACAGACAATGAAGAGACCAGAGGGTCAAACGCAGGACTGAATCTGGAGCCTTACTTTAAACCCCACCACAGTGCTCATCGGGGTTGTAATTCAAAGCTCCATCACCATTCTGCACACTCCCTGCATCTGGGAACTACTGAAAACAAATGTGCTACCAATAGCATACCGCTGCTAATTCAGAAGCACATCATAATAATGTTAGAATATCTGCTGTTTACAGATAATCTGAACCCCCTGCATCTCTTTTAAGTGTGGTTATTAATAGATAATGATGCTACAGAAAAAGGTCCCAAAATGACAAGCATGGATTTTTTTAAATAGCAAAACAGAGAGTAAAAATAGTATTTCCTTACTACTGCTGAAAGACCCCAACTACCATCCCGTGAGCGGGCATAAGGGATTGCAAGGAAGTATTTTAAGACAGAGAAAAGGGTTACCTTTGCTTTCTCACCTTCAGATTCTAAAGTGGGAGGCAACTGCGTTCCAAGCTAGGGTTCCTTACCAATGGGCATCAATATACACGTATACGGAGAAAGAGAAGAGAGAAAGAAGACGGTCAGGGGGCAGAAATACACTGAAGAGCTGGCTCACAATACCTGCCTCCCTGGGGTGGGCACCATTGGCTGAGAATCGGAAGCTGTTGGCCAAATTTAACCCTACAACCAACACAATTTCCACCCTGGCGAATGAAGTGGCAAGTTTGAAGCACGCTGTTTCCCTTTTCCCAGGCTGTAACAACACAGTCATAATTTGCGTTTTAACTTTCAACCACCTGACAGTTCTGGAAAAGCAGTTCTCCCTGCTTTGTGTCTCAGCGACAACATTGTGTTAACAGTCACAAAGACTTACACCCAGAGTACAGAGTACGAAAGGCAGAAGATCCCAGGCGTGAATGTCTAGAGTATTCTGCATCACCTCATTACTGCTAAGATGTCAGGATGAAAGCGGAGGAACTGGCTAAATCCATTACTTCTGAAAAAATTGCAAACTCTTCAACCAACAACATAGTGCCACTAAATTAAATCGACTCCAGGGCCTCCTGATAAAAAGCCAGTAACTCCTTCAATGCCAATGAGTTCGCGCTGCCCCCTGCCCAGAAGAGAAAGGCTGCTCTTCCTCAGCTGCAGGCCTTTCCCTGCAGGGGCCTCACACGGTAGACAGACCTTGAACCTTGAAATGGGAAACGAGGTACCCTTGGCACAAGCTTGGCCCTGCCCTGCGGAAGTCACTTCCACTCACTTGGCTTTAGTTTCCTCCCCCAGAAGATGAGGGATCCAGTTCACTCTTGCCAATCGGTGACTCTGGTATGGACCATTACCAAAGTTGTGGAATGAAAAATCCAGACTTTTATTGAAAGGGTAAAGGGGAAAATTCTTAACAGCCGCCACGCAATGTCTTAATCAGGACTGTGTCTTACTATAAAATTGTGCCTGCAGGGTCCTACTCTTATCTGCAAAGGATGGGGGACTTGACCTAGACAGGTATGTGCATGTGTGTTTAGGAATGAGGGGTGAGGGTGTTAGAGAAATGCAGATTCCTCAAGGTCCCCCCAGGTAAGTCTTTAAGACAGCAAAGCCCTGTTTTGCTTATATACTAACAGACATTTTAATGGCGCACTACAGAATTTCAGCAAATGTGAGAATATCTGTACTTCTTTTTAAAATTTTTAATGGAGGTTATCAGGTGGAGGGAGTGAAAAAAGTTCATTCTTTTCCTTCTCCTTTGCCCAGTCTTTAAAGAAGATAAAAATACTCATTTCCAGCTCAACATCAAAAGCATATCTGTGCAGTTCAAGATACTTAACTGTGTTTCTGTTGAAATGGGCTTCCTTAGAATAACGCCTTTAGATATTGAAATGATCTTATCTTAACTATTACAGTCAGCTCATTCTAAAAATAAGAACTAGTAAATGTGGAGCTCAGTGGTGATGTTGGAGAGCAGGGGAAGGAATTTTGTTAATTCCTTTAACAAAACCGACCACTACCTCAAGAGTTCCTGGTAACAAGTTTCTTAATAGATGCATTTCATATTCAAAAGTTTAGAGACATTAAAATAGGGACTAAGTTAAAGCAGAGGGGAGGCATCCCTCAAGCCTTTTCTCAAGTGAAAAGTTCTTTGTGAGCAATAGCCCAGGCTCATAGGAACACATCCAGATTTTCAAGTACGCAGGAGAAGGAGTGCAGGAAAGTGAGAAGCAGTACTGGGGTGTGTGGATAGGGCTCAGGAAATGAAATACAGAGAGATGTCTTCACGGTTCTCTACATGACCCTAAACCTCCTACAAAGAACCTGACTTCCAAAAGGAACCAAACCTGTGTCAAGTGTGTGTCTCACACTTGAATTAAACACAGATCACTGGGCTTCCCTGGTGGCGCAGTGGTTGGGAGTCCACCTGCCAATGCAGGGGACATGGGTTCGTGCCCAGGTCCAGGAAGATCCCACACGCTGCGGAACGGCTGGGCCCGTGAGCCATGGCCTCTGAGCCTGCGCGTCCGGAGCCTGTGCTCCGCAACGGGAGAGGCCACAACGGTGAGAGGCCCACGTACCGCAAAAAAATTAAAAAAACAAACAAAAAAACACAGATCACTGCCCATCATCCCCAAGAGTTAGATAGTGGAGAAACATCGATACCAAATCCACATAAGCCAAAACAAAACTCGGTCATCAAAATAGTTTCTGAATCAAATCTGGACTAACACTCATATTTCCTTGTATTTAAATCAGTAATTCTAATATAATTATCAGACTGCTTACCTGCTTTCCAAATTAAAACAATAAAAATAAACTAAACTCTAAAAATAATATATCAGAGCAACACAATAATCTTCGAGTTCATTGGTTAGCAAATATTCACTGAGCATTTAACTATGTACCTACAGGCTCCAGCTTTAGTCCCTGCAAGTAGAACTGAACCCCTTTTTAAAATTTGACCAGTCAAAAATAAGTAATTTACTGGAGTTTAAATTATTCAGTTAAAAATAGATCCAAAGATCCACTTTTTTTCCTAAATACACCATTCATTTCCCTCCACAAGTCTTGCACTTACTGTCTCTGGCTTCTCTATTAAACATCCTCATTTTAGTCCACGTGGAAGTCTCTTCTCTGAAGCCACCAAGAACCAGAAACAGGATGAGTTCATCTGAAGTCTTTTGTTCCCCCATTACTGCCTTTTATCCAAGGGTCTAGTTCTAACTATACTATCAGCTGGGGCCTATCAGCCACCATGAATCTAATGTTTGACACCTCCTCCAACTAGCACCTCTTTGCACCCGGGAAACAGATTGTGCCTGGAGTGAGGGCATGATGGCTGAAGTGGGGCTCATGCCTGGGAAAATTGCTCTCACTGGGGAAAGCCATCAGGGGGCAGGCCATTTTCCTGGAGGAGACACAGAACTCGTGCCTGTACACAAGCCTGCCCGGGCTCCTGCCTCCTTCCCTGGCCTCGCCTCTACCCATCACGGCTTTGGGCATGGAGCATCCATCACTCCGCTCTGCTTTAGGCTCCCACCAATAAAGATGTTGCGTCCTCTGTGCTTTTGGGAGGCAGTTACCTACACCGTCCTCACATCTTCACTGCTGTCATCACCATCACCTGTGGATGCGATGCTGATTAAACACCTTCCATTATCTTCCTTAAACTCCCAACCACCCTCGTGGCAAAGATTCTTCATCTCCATTTCACAGGTGAGATGCTAGAGGTCATAGAGAGCAAGGGAAAGAATGAGGTTGAACTCCTATGTGTCTGATTCCACAGCCCAAGCTCATAATGGATGAATCACAATGTTTCTTCATAATACAGTTGTCCAGACCACCCTGAATCAGGCCCCGGAGGCTGGTGTTAGAGGTTAGGAACCACACTGAAGAAGGCTGAATGTCTAAGTTCCTCTCCCACCTCTGCCCCAGAAGCCCAGTTTCACTACTTACTTTCTCTATAACCATGGTTAGGTTACTTAACCTCTCAAAGCTTCCACCTGACCTCACAGGGTTGTTAGGACCAGTCCGTTCGATAGAAGACTACATTTAGCACAATGAGTACACATAATAAATACCTGATAAAATACAAAACGTAACTTATGGATTAATTTACAACTTGAATAAAACTGGCATTTTTCATGGTAAAACTTAAAGCTATTTTGTACAAGTAATCTAAACGCACCCACAAACATTTTACCCTCACTACGCCTTTACTTTCTTCAAAAACTTACAAAAAGCTCCAAACCTAATGGACTCTTCCGACTTTTACTCACCTAGACCCAACACAAATTACTGACCACCATCACCATCTCATCTTAGAGGTACTCAACTGACGCGAGATAGAAAAGGAAACGAGATGAAAGAGTGAATCTTAGGAAACGGTTCTGTGTCTTTCGTACACCATCATGAGTATGTGCGTCTGTGCAGTGAGGAATTTTCACCATGCATAATAACTGGAGAAAAATGAGAAGGCGGGTGTGTAAAACTAAAATCGTTTAATTACAATTTGATTTCGACTGAATGGACTGCCCGAGGCGGCCATCTTGGAGAAGTGATAATGGGCATCCCAGATGCCGCGCCAACAAAGGATGTCGAAGCAGTGAAATTAGACATTTAATTTTAGATACTGCTGCTTATGAGAGGCCTGGGGCAAACTATGCAAGTGTTAGTGCACCAAAGGGCTGCAACGAATTCTTTGCTTTTTCAAATAATAATGAAGAAGAATTCCACAGTGGTGAAATCTGCCTGGGATGTTCTATGCTCCGCCCTGGCCCTGGTGATTCTAGCAGTGAGAAAAACCAAAAAAAGGTGCAAGACTCTGCCTGACACTCACAAACTTTTTTTTTTTTTTTAATGGGGAAGTACTCTTTTCTGTGGTACTGAAGACACTCTAACTTTGACCAAATTTCAGGGCGTTTACTTGTCCAAAGCATTTCTTGATTTTGAAGCAGATGTCAAGGAAGGAGCATATGGAGTTGAGGGGAAAAAAAAAAAAATCCTAGCATACAGGCCTGAGGGTAAATAGTTATCTTTGATATTAATCACTGACTTCAATATGCTTCGCAATTAAGATTTATAGTGAATTTAAGCAAACCCAGCATAGAGAAATCTGGATGTACCAAAAGAATCATTATGAGATGAGTTGACATGTTACGAGTCTACACCTGTGAATTCCTAAAAGCTTTTAAAATGAGTTTTTCGAACTGGATGCTACTTGCAAACATGCAACCTACATGCACTTATTGCAAAATATCCCATATAAAGAGATTCTTCAGCAATCTTCTGTTGGGAACAAATACTGTTGCAGAAAATAAACGTCAGTCTTGCACCCGAAGGATGGCTAGAACTTTCTCAGGAGTGTATCCAAGAGAAACTGCAGGTTCCCTACAGCAAGATGTACCTGGACTAGTACCTTGACGTGGTAGGCTGAGCTGCTACCTCAGCCTTAAAGGGGTCTTAGCGATCAATCTCCTAACTCTTTGTGTGAACTATGAATTTCCCACTATCATCCAGAAGGTAGCAAAATCTGTCTTGGCGAGATCTCAGATATTCATTAGGAATGATCAGCGCAGAGGGGAAAAAAGCTAGCAAGGTAATCATTTCCTTCTTTCCGTTGCCTCGAAGTCTGTCCATTTATATAGTGTCACGTCAAAGTCCTTATTTGTCAGTTTTGGTCACTTCTTTCTCCCTCAATCAATTACCAGGTAATCTTGGTCAGAGGATCAGCTTCCTGAATTGAAAGAACTACCACCTCCTGGTAGAAGAAGGTACTGCAGGCCACACAGTGGCTATACTAAGCCATTATCCACTTGGAATACGCTTCTTTCTAGGAATCTATGCTATGAAAAGCAGAAACTGCCTGTGTTGCTTCCGTGAATGTGGCAAATCAAATTTAGCCACTGCTAACTACTTTATTCCCAAGAGTACGAGGTGTGTGGCTGTTTATCCCCAAATATAAATTCATTTTATTATATGCAACCTGTCTCCCCTCCCCACCCCTGGGAAGTCAGGTTCGTTCGATGAAAGTCTCAATAATTTTGACGAAATGGTTATGCTGATTAAAGCTGGTGAAAGCTATTAAACATGGAATATTAATTCTAAGTACAAACCACTGTTCATGCTCTAAGAACCTGCTGTGGGGAATTCAAGTGCTCTTTACCATTTGTTTACTTATATACTTTAAATATTTCCCCTCTATCCTTTTAATGTACATTATCTTTGAAGATAGCAATGTAAAGCAAAGATAAGCTTCCATCTAGACAACCCTCCCAGTTGATCAGAAATCCAGAATTAGTAGAATTCCAATGAAGTGCTTATAATTCTTGTCTGCTAAGTTTTTATAAGGATCCCCTGAGGACAGCTATCACACTGGCTTCTAAAGTACTGTACGTGAAAAAGAAAGAAAAAAATAACTACCGTAATCATACATTCTTGGAGAAGGTAGAACATTTGGTGTCAAGAGAGTGAAGAACTGTCCAGTGGGGCAACAAGGAGATAGTCAAAGCTGATTCTATAAAATGCCAATTACTAAGACTGGGAGACTGAGTTATACAGACCTTTAGTATGATCATAACAAACACTGCCCTGTACAACAAATTTTATCTTGCTTTCCTTTCCTCCTCCCAGAAAGGTGTGTATGTGTGGTAGTTTTGGGGGCAGGGAGTAGGGGGTAAGGGAATAGATGTTAGTTCACCAAAACAGGATTTGTACTTTGCCTTCTGATTTAATTCTTCTTTCCAAATGTAATGAAAGGAGGCAAAGGACTCCTTAAAGAATCCCAAACCCCTCCATTCAGGCAGGGTGTGAATTTCACACAAATAGAAATCTTGGTTTTACTCACTGGTACATTCCAGGTGCCTAGGAGAATGTCTCCTGGCACATAGTGGACATTTAATAAGTATTTGTTGGATAAACAAATGAAGCAAAAGGAAGAACCAAAAATAAATGATTTCACGCTAACTAACTCTCAGTACCCTTCATGTCGGGCTTGAGATATGGGGTGTTTGACAGTTAACTAGGCCACGGAAAGATCAACAGGCACATCCTCTGGACCTTGAGGATAAAGAAAAAACATGGTCCAAATGATGTGTTGCTTTCTTCAGTCTTGAGTACAGAATGATTTTGTAGTGCATTACCTAATGTCTGATGTCCTAGGCATCAGTGAGCAGCGTCAGAACATTAAAGATCATGCAGGCTGATTGCTACTGTTCAATTAACAACCTGGAACCAAATGGTGAGGCCAATTTGAGGACTCCCTCTGCAGAAGAGCACTAAATATCTCCATTCAGTTCTTTAATGGATACATGAAAAACAAGGGGACATTCGCTCTAAAGACCATCAAAAATGATGCTGGCATTTTGGGGTCAGAAGCCTCTGGTTTAAATAAATAGTCTCAAGGTCTTGCAGATTGATAATCATGCAATTCAGAAGCCCACATACAACCTTTGGAACTTAAAGGATAGTTTTCTAATACATATGGAGCAAGAATCTTTTTCTTCCTCTTCCCTTCCAGTTATTCTTAAGTTTGATAGAAACTGTGAAAGCGCTACCACATTGCCAGCTATGTAACTGGATCAATAAATATTAATCAGGGCTTCCCTGGTGGCGCAGTGGTTGAGAGTCTGCCTGCCGATGCAGGGGTCACGGGTTCGTGCCCCAGTCCGAGAAGATCCCACATGCCGCGGAGCGGCTGGGCCCGTGAGCCATGGCCGCTGAGCCTGCGCGTCCGGAGCCTGTGCTACGCAATGGGAGAGGCCGCAGCAGTGAGAGGCCCGCGTACCGCAAAAAAAAAAAAACAAAAAAAAACACCACAATAAATATTAGTGGATCTCTTGAACATCTTCTCTAATACCCCAAAAGAAGTTACTTTATTAGAATTAAAAAAAAAAGGATTTTCTGTAACTAGTTAATTTTTAACGCTCAGTATGTGTTAACTATTCACACAGATAGTTCAGATATACGGAGTAACTAGAAACTTCTTCAACCATGAACAAAAAGGGCAATGTCCAAATTTCCTATTGGAGGAATAACCCAGAAAATTATTTCTTTTTCCCCAAGGACAGGTCTGTGGCAGGAAAATCTTCGCAGAAATCACCTATTTTGCTAGCCAAATCGTCATGAACAGGTCTATTTCATATTAATTCTCTCCAAAAGGTAAAAAGTAATGATCCAGTGGGGACACTGAGAATTCTCCATATCAGCACATTTGTCAACTTCATATCATCCTCACCATCATAGTTCCACAAAGCAGCATTCCAACACGGAATGAGATTTCTACCTTATATATACTACATATGTTCAGAATTCCAAAGTTTAAAAATTTTCCCCTTGCTATTCAGACTATTTTCAATCAGTCATAGCCCCAACTGACATGATAATGACATCTAATGTTAATTTACCACTACTATACAATAAATGTGTCTCGCTAAGTGCTTTACTTACATTATCTCATTTAATCTTTACCACAAGGTGTATTATATTAACAGCCTCATTTTGCCGATAAAGAAACTGAGGGTCAGAGAAGTGAAGTAACATGGCGGAAGCCATGCAACTAGTGAGTATGCGGACTGTATTTCAACTTTGGCATCTGTCTGATTTCTGAAGTCAGGCTTTTGACGACTCTCATATACTAAGGCTAACATATGCCTTTCCCTTCTTACATAAGACATTTATTCTTTCCTGTATTTAATCAAATCTGAAATATACCAACTCCATTGCTATTTAAATACAAACAAATCATTCTCTATTTGGATCAAGGGAAAGACTAAAACAGTAACTTTTCTTTAAGACTGAGGATAATATCCACTGATAATTTTAATGATAAAATCTTTTTTTCTTTTCCTTAACTCTTTTTCATTTTTGAACCTAATACAGTTCACTTTGTCCCCTTAAATAAGGTGTTCTACTGTTATTGGGAAACCAATTTTCTCTCAAGACTTTATTGCAATATTATCAGGAAACTGGCTACTTAAACAGCAGGTAATCTTTTATTTCATGCATAATTACCGTGCACTACATTTTGATTTGATCCTAATGGCCCTAAGTACATTTTAAACAAACCCTCAACCTGCCCAGATGAAAAACATTTTGCTTCCTCTGTTGCACTTGTGTGGCGATGATAATTAACACATCTCGGGAAATTCGAGCTACATCTGATTAAATCATAACACACCATAAAGGTCTTTACAAATAATCCTTTGAAGAAACCAGCTGAGAAAATCATGAAAAGAAGAATTATGAGAAAGGAAGCTCATTACAGTTTTGTGCTTGGCACTTAAAGGTGACCCTGCCAAGGTGAGTGTTTTGAATTCAGTTAACTTTCCCAGAATGCACCTGAATGTCTGAGGGAGGAGGGCTGTCTGGGTGACCAACTCTTCACTCACAAACCCCACATTTCTGTTCAGGGACCAGCTCCTATTGTTACGTCTTTGGGCCAACAGCCAAGGAAATGCTGCCCTTTCCTCAGACCAAAAACTTAAGAAACATCAGTTATTAAATTAAAAACAAACAAACAAAAAAGGACCCTTTCAGAAAAGGAGACCCCTTCAGGCTTCCATGCTTAAAATTTCAACGTGGTTAACTTGGGGTAATATGATCAAAATGGAAACATCATAAAATACAGATAGGAACTGAAGAAACCTAATTTGGGGCGGCGGGGGGGGGGGGGGGGGGGGAGCCTAACCCAGAAATTATGCCTAGATGTTCCTGCCAAAGTTCAAAAGTCAAGTAGGATGAACACTTAGATAATTCAATAACGGACTGACTACTATTGTTATGGTTCTTGCTAATTATAAGAACAACAACAGCCATTGCACTTGTCAGTTACTGAGCGCCTACTCATGCAGTCTGCTACTTCATCTTCAAAACATCACTGAGAGTTACTATTAACTCAGAAGAGTGAACTAAGGCAGAGTGGTGGTAAGCAACCTCCCCAAGATGATACAAGGAGCAACAAGCATCATTGCTGGGGTTCAACTGCAACCTGCCTCATCCCAAAGCACAAGCTCTTAATTAAACACTACCCGTTCTGCTTTATGTAAAGCAATAAATATTTGACTATACACTACCTACCGTATACAGCTGTGTTCAGTAATCTGGATGGAGCATGATTGTAATATTGAGCACAGAAGGCGCTCAGTAATATTATGTGGAAAGAATAAGTATGTACTCCTTCTTGTGCCCAAAACTATTAAGCAAAAATAGGTTCTATACCATGATGGTGTATAAAGAAAGAAGCAAAATGCAAAAAGCAGACCTGGTGCAAAAATGTTTACCATCTTTCTCTGGCAGATACGACTCTTACAAATGAAACAATTAGGGAACAAAACAAAGCAGCCACATTTACTACGGAAGGCCTTGGGGCAGGGTCCAAGCCTTCTAGGAGAAGCCCCACGATTTGGGCTCTGAAGTAAAATGCAAACAAGCAGGATTTTGTTGCAGACAAGCAGGATTTTGTCTCCTCCCCACGGACCCCCAACCAAGAAGTATCTTTCGCACTAGTCTATGAGAACTCATAAATAATAAACAAGTAAATTTTACTCAGAGATGTTTCTTAACTGAATTGAACAGTTTTCCAAAGCAATCTCTTCCACCTTTTGTTCGTCCAGAATTGTCTGGCACGATATCGGTGTGTTCAGTCCTACAAACTCAAAATGTCAGCCATCGTGTGAGACCTTCCTCATGACATAAAGTGAAATGCCTGCCGATGCAGGGGACGCGGGTTCGTGCCCCAGTCCGGGAAGATCCCACATGCCGCGGAGCAGCTGGGCCCGTGAGCCATGGCCGCTGAGCCTGCACGTCCGGAGCCTGTGCTCCGCAACGGCAGAGGCCACAATAGTGAGAGGCCTGTGTACCGCAAAAAAAAAAAAAAAAAAAAGTGAAATGCCTCATGTTAAAATATGCACATGAATCCCAGAAACACCAATTCTCTTCCTTTTGAGCCAACGGTGAAATTCCAGCTTAATCTTTATGGAAGTGTTTTAATATATAGTTTAAGAAATCACCTGCAAATACTGAAAAATCCATGAAAATCTTGCCTAAATTATGCATGCTTGCCAGTTCCCACCCTTCATATGTTGTGACAGACCCAGGCTGTATGGGGCTCTGTGTGTGTGTGGGTGTATGTGTGTGTGTGTGTGTGTGTGTGTGATGGAAACCTTTTTAGCTAGCTTATTGAATCTTTCCACCTCCTACAGAGAACTCTGAAGAAATGCACAGTTTTTTTCAACATTCAAATGAGTGTGAATCAGAACGGTTGTTCTCCCAGGACTCATCTTTTATGTGGAGTGTAGGGTCACTGACAGGATTGAAATGGATCCAAGTTTCCTTGATTAGCTGATTTTTAAAAGGCTGGAAGCAGCGAGCTACAGTGTGGAGAAAGAAGAACTGGTCCTAGTCTCTGCTTTACTGCAAACAAGCCAGGAGAATTTTAACCATTACTTAAACCCCCCAAACCACAATTTCCTTTTGTGTCAAATGAGGAGATAGAGCCAGATGTTCTTCAGGCGGAATTCACATACGAGTTGCCTGCAGACATAGTGGTTTAGCCATCCCTATCCCTAAAACCTTTTTATACTGCAGCGCTATAAAGAGGTTGTATCCCAGAGCTCTCAAATTTTGGGCACAACAGAAATTCCCAGAGTGCTTATACCTGGGCTCCACCCTCAGAACTTGGGATCCAGTTGGTTGGAGGCAGGGCCCAGGAATCAGCATTTCAGCAAAGGCCCCACATGATTTCAAGGTGTGTGGTCCACGGACCACACTTTGGGGAAGAGTGGGTTAAAAGAAACGAAATTGAGTTATTTGTAGTGAGGTGGATGGACCTAGAGACTGTCATACAGAGTGAAGTAAGTCAGAAAGAGAAAAACAAATACCATATGCTAACATATATATATGGAATCTAAAAACAAACAAAAAAAACAGTTCTGAAGAACCTAGGGGCAGGACAGGAATAAAGACGCAGACGTAGAGAATGGACTTGAGGACACGGGAGGGGGAAGGGTAAGCTGGGACGAAGTGAGAGAGTAGCATTGACATATATACACTACCAAACGTAAGGTAGATAGCTAGTGGGAAGCAGCCGCATAGCACAGGGAGATCCGCTCGGTGCTTTGTGACCACCTAGAGGGGTGGGATAGGGAGGGTGGGAGGGAGACTCAAGAGAGAGGCGATATGGGGATATATGTATGTGTATAGCTGATTCACTTTGTTATAAAGCAGAAACTAACACACCATTGTAAAGCAATTATACTCCAACAGAGATGTTAAAAAAAAAAGGAGTGGTTTAGTTGAAATTCTTCATGATCTGGGTGCATACATCATGATTTAGCAATTACAGACCTGGCTGAGATTGATCAAAAATTCCTTGCAAGTCAGATTTAAATGAAGTGAGAACACATACGAGAGAGAGTACACGTAGGAGATTATACTTGGAGAACAAGGGCTCCAATTCTGCCACTTTCTGTAACTTATAGGCAGTGTAATCCTGGGCTATCTCAGTTTTTCCAACTAAAAAAAATAAAGGTGGTAAGGCTTCTCTCATAGTATTCTAGGAAGGAAGGATGAGGAAACTTGAGGGATTACCTAGTGTGGTTCTGGGTTAAGAGAAGCTCCTCAAACGCTGTTACGTCCTCTCCTGCCCCAACTCCCTCCAGAGGCACTGTGCTGCAGGGACCTGGCCTGTCCCAGCCCCCCAAGTGTTCGCCCAGCTTGCCCTCAGCTCCCAGAAACAGCAGAAGGATCTTAATTCATCTTGTTTCCAAAGTGAGTAGCCTGCAACTTACCTGCGCTTATTTCAAACCAGATGACTTCACTCACTATAGAAATTCAAAGGGAAATGCATCTCTTCCACCCCTCCCACAAACACTACTCCAACTCCTCTGCCCCCAGAGCCTGAGTAACTGGGGCACATTCCTGGAGTGGAAATTACGTGATAAACTTTGGCCAACCCGTAAAACATAGCAGGTGTCCAAAGTCACAAAATAGTTCCTGAGGCATGTTTCCTGATGCAAATCATACCAGGGCTCACCCTTCTCGGAGTTAAGGGAATCACAGAAACCTAAAGGGAGAAGGGCAGTTCTGAGGATACATTAGAGAAAAGGTCTATTTATATTCAAAGGATATCACTCTTTGAGTTTTATGTATCAATGAAGATTAAATCCAAAGTTTATAAGCTTTTCATGATTATTAATGGTTTAACTACAAGGAAGTAAAGAAGCCATTCGATTAATATCAGTGATGAAGAGCTAAAGAAGGTGCAGCATCCTTCCTCCCCCTGCCCTCCACTCCAGAAAAGCCCACTGAATGAATGGCGGTCCTGTAGATTATAGATGCCTAATAATCACCTGGGTTTGACTCATTTTGCAAATGCTACCCCCTTTCTTGATTTTTTTTTCCCCAATAAGACATTCTTGAGGTCTGTGTCAATGTGTTCAGAATCACCAAGAGGACCATTCATAACGTATGACAACTTGAACAACAGAAAAATGAAATCGAGTTTGGCACTGGTAGAGGCTCCTGGATTTCCAGAGAGCAGCTGAAGAATCCACTGTGCCAGATGCACATTTTATAACCTCTGCCCGTTTATTTTGCAGAGCAATAAACATTTTAGAGGAATATTTACTTTTTTTTTTTTTTTTTACACTTGAAAAGCAAATTTGTGGCAAGGGTGCTGGACACAAAATTAGTAAGTAATAGGTAGACACAGGAAAGGTCAATTGCTGGAAGAGAATATATGAAACCGCTCTCGCTCAGATGGTAGGAGGAGGTGAAGGAATGCCAGGAGAGCAAGTTCATTACAGTCTAAGTGCCTCTTTTCCATTCTGGGCTGGGAAGCACACTCTCACACAACACACACGTGTACACATATTATAGTGGCAAATGTACAATCAAATGCCGATAACTCTTCTTCAATAGTTTTCATATGTTTCACCGGAAGCCAAAGAAAGATTTTGAAAACCAAGAACAGACCTTTTCCGATAACAGTTTTGTTTTTTTCTTTTTTGCGGTGCGCGGGCCTCTCACTGTTGTGGCCTCTCCCGTTGCGGAGCACAGGCTCCGGACGCGCAGGTTCAGCGGCCATGGCTCACGGGCCCACTTCCCCTACCGGGGCATGAACCCGTGTCCCCTGCATCGGCAGGCGGACTCTCAACCACTGCGCCACCAGGGAAGCCCTGAACAGTATTTTCAGACGCAAACTATGTGGCAGCGTTTGGGGAACTTGTAGGGACACCGTAAAATATTTTCTTTCCATGAGAAATTAAGTGCTGGTGCTTCTATACTGAAGTGTGAAATCTCTCTGGACACTTCTCCTTGAGTCAGTGTGGACATCCTCAGGAAACCGATGCCCACACAGGATACAAGATAAAACGACAGGGGAGTGAAAATCGCCAGTAAGCCCCTCCCTTTCCACTGCAACTGCCATATTGGAAACCCTCTTGGCTAGGAGGGCACTGGTTGATCCTAACGTGGTTCTAAGCCAAACTGTATGAGAATATGTAATGTGTGTGGATAAACAGGTGAAAACTATGGCATCTTTCAGGATTTCCATCCCCAAATGTGTTTATGGCTATCTGCAAATCATTGGTTGTTATGCTAGTTTAATATGGGGCCTTTACACCCTGTCTACAAATACATCTGAAAAAAAGATACAAGCAAAAACTGATTTTGGAACCTAATTACCCATAGGCACGTGGTATATATAGTTTTATTTAAGCCACATTAAAGATAACTCACATGAACTACTGGAACAGTGGAAACAAATAAGTCACCCGACAGGACCCTAAGTAAGCTTTTAGACCAGTGTAGACCAGCTCCAGTTGTTTAGTCCCTCATTAAATAAAGTCTTTACCTAAAGATAAAAAGTTGATCATTCTTCCTTTCCCCTCCCAACTCACTGGGCCACAAAACTATTCCCACCTTCAAAAACAACTGGCATTGATTAACTAAATACATGAGAGATAACAGATCAGATCTGCATTGACACTAGGAAGGCTTTTGGTTTATTTTTGCTCACATGTCATAGGAGTCAATGAACTCAAAATACACAGCTGGAGGCAAGACATTTAACTGATGGCTGCCTGAGCTGGGCCAGCTTCTTTGACTCTCCGGATGCCACCTCCTGGCTTCCCGAACCCTCTTCTCTGTCCTGCTATCCTCCCCCACCTTTCCCCATCTGCTCCGTGGCTTCATGGATCTGCCTTTCTGTTACTCCAATTTGGCTGACATCACAGACAAACATCACCATGATGTGGCTTTCGCTTCTCGATGCTATCTCCCAGATGACCCTTGATTCCATGGTCTACAAGCCAGTTTCACCAAATCCAGGGCTAGTTATAATGTTACAAGAATAGATTTCTTCTTCCAAAAGCACTTGGGCTTGTTATAAGGCACATCCACTAACTCTCATCATACAAAATGATCCAATTTTGACATAAAATCTCCAAAATAGAAACTTGGTTAAAAGCTGAAAGTGAACCTCAACCTTAGGAGGTTATAGATGTATCCCAATGATAAGTGCTTTTTACACACAACTGGCCTCTTGGTATTGATTTCTGAGTTCTGAGGCACACACAGTGTTTGAATGTTCTCAATAGTGGTAAGTCTTAAACCTTCTGAAGACAGACTGTTTTGCTTTGGAATGAGCCAAAAGCATTCAGGAGACAAATCTGGTGAGTATCCAGCTGGGGAATACCATTTGGGTCAAAGCTATAAAAGTATCAAGAGTGATTTTCTGGTATGGTTTGAAAATTAGCTCTGAAAGTCATTCCAAAAGAGGCATTCCAGAAATGTATATTGCAATAGCATCATCAATGGAACAGAACATGTTTTATCCCCTAAATTGGCTACTAGATGGATAATACAATTTCATGCCTCCATTCCTTTAAACATGCTATTTGGTCCCTTTGCCTGGAATACAAGCCCTTGACTCCACCCTATTTCCCCCAAATATCTAAAATTTTCTCTTCCTTCAAAATCTACTCTAGGAAGCCCTCTCCGAGTCTCAGTCTGACTCAGATGCCCTACATCCATGCTCCCATGTTGCCACCCTCTCTGCCTCCATCCCCTCCCACCCTCCCATCCTCCCCTGTAACATGCAAAGCAATATTTAAAGGACATTAAAAGCACTGGTTTCCTTTTCTGCCCCCCACTACCAAACTGTCAGCTCCTTGCAAATAATGGCTATATTTTTGGGTACCTGACAGTGTGATGGCTTCACATGGTGCTCCATAAATGCCCGCTGCCCAAATACATCCATTTGAAAACTTAACCTCCTCACTTTAGTTTTAGTTTCACCTCATGTAATTTGGCAAACTTGTCATCTGTAGTTCAATGTCAAGCCAGGAGTAATTTTACAAGAAAGACTCTGACAGTGTTGCCCCTGAACCCACATGTTACTATTTTTTCAAAAATAATCTGTATGCTAGAAAAGAGAAAAAGGCTAATAAAGAAAATAATAACATGAGCTTAAAGCAGTGGGCTCGGGGTTAAGACACACACACACACACACACACACACACACACATAAACAAACCCGAATTCATCTTCAAAATGGCATTGGTAACTTGGAGAAATAGTTCCTGTAAGAGTATCAAGCAAAAAAATATTCAGACCTCTATCAGAGCTATTTTTCAACTCATGGAAAAAGATACCCCATAAGGCTTACTATGTAGCATAATTCTCAGTATCAAATTCAATCTCTCCCATTAAGAATCTCATGTGAATCACCTACTACTATTCCTCGTGTGGCTATAGAGCCAACAGAGATAAGTGTTTGCGTCAAAAGATATGTGTAAGGATGCTTATACAAACTTTATTCATAAATAGCCTCAAACTGGAAACAACCAGAATGTTCATCCATAGTAGTCGTGGGCAAACACACTGTGGGATATTCATACAGTGGAATACTGCTCAACAAGTACAAAGAATGAACCACAGTAAACACAACTTCATGGGTGAATCCCCACAGACACATTGCTGAGTTACTGAAGTCAGACCGAAAAGGTATGAAGATACATACGGTAAGACTCCACCTGCGTGAAATCTAAAAAGTTAGGGTTTGGCGCTTGATGTAAGTTTATACTTCAATGAAGGTTTACATAAGTATAAGTTTGTTTAACAAACTCAAATGGGAGACTTTACCCTAAAATAACGCAGTAGGAGAAGGGCTGGCAGGAAGGGGGAGTTGATAAGAGCTCCTGGTGGAGGTAAGGAGAGAAGGATAGGGAGCCTCTTGGATGAGCTGAGTAATGCCATCCAAAAAGGCAATGTCAGGGCATTGGTATCTCAGGCCTGATCTCTGAAGGGAGAGTGGCCCCAGATACTGAGGTTCTAGTGTCTGCATCCCTCGGCAGAATCTTTTGGAACTGGTCACTCATGGAACTCACCGTTATATAGTACATTAAGGTTTAAGAGGACTCTTTATCCTGAGATTTTTCATATAGATGATCATATATCCAAGTGCCCCTTCAGTATGGCAAAGTAGTAAAAGAAAGTGCTAGTGGGAAAAGAAATTACTTGACGCTGAGATGAAGTTCGAATGAGTTAGTTAATTTGAGAGGTAAAGATGATGTGGGGCTCACAGCAGACCACAAGCCATTTTAAGTCTGTAAACCTGATACAAAGAACACATAACAAAGGGGCAAGGAATTGATGGTAGAAGGGATAGAATAGTCCTTGCCTGAAATGAAACACTCATCTGGGTTTTGGGTCCTTTCAATCATTGACTGGCCTTGGTCATATGGAGGATCAAGTGAGAGGTCTGAGATCTATGTAAACATCTCTGTACTCAACATTCAAGACCAAAGGCCTGGTAGGTACATAACAAAGAAGACAAATTTAAGGACCCAAACAGTGAAGCTAGTCCCTGGGTTTTCTTTCTTCAGCAAACTTAGCTCCCCTTAAGCTATATATAACCCAGGCATTTAACTGAAGAGTTAATGAGGACATAGGCAGAGCTGATAGGGTTTCATTTCAAGGAAAAGAATTCCTGACACAATAATTAGTAATTAATAGTGAAGTTGCCTAAACTCAGTATCTAGGATCTTTAAAGGAGTATCTGTTTGGATGAAGCGGGCAGAACACATACCCAACATCCACTCTGTCCCATGATGTTAGGAGCCTCTCTGCCGATGAAGGGTGTAGGTACATTGTACCTTACTTCACGGGGAATGTTGCCAGATTTGATAACAATACAGGACGCCCAGTGAAGTGTGAATGTCTGGCAACCCCTCGCTTACCTATTTCTGAACGACCACATCTGGCTCCAACTAAAACCACATCATTATGCTGGCATTTTACATGTATACTTATTCTAAGTCGTTACAAAATAAAAACTGAGTAATGAGTTAATGACTCTTTCCCATCCCCTATCTATCAGCTTCCTTCAGCCAGTACCTCACCCCTTTGGAATTTTAATGCAAATGCTAGGACACAAGAAAGAATCTAGAGGTCACATTCCACTATGTAAAAGTACTTCTTATCTGGAAGTTTCTTCCTTAAAAAAAAGAGTCACAATTTATCTAAACGAATGAGGGAAATAAACCAGACTGGGTTTCTGTATGAGGACGTGGTAGGCGGAGTGGGGAGAGATTTCCTCCTCTGGATGACATACACAGGAAGGATCAACTAAACATTCCCAGGACATCCCAGAAAGGTTCATCTGTCTTCAAATGTGTTGTAGCTGCATGATTCACACTTTTAGTTTTGACCCACTGGTACTTGTTTGAAAGCAGTGATTACCCCCTAGAAAAGAGAGATTCTGGAAAGGCTTGGTTTCGTTTGGGGTCTACCTAACAGTACCACGACTGGTCTAAAACTAACACTAACATCCACAGATGGTGACACAGTGCTGTGCAATCAACCAAGCCACTTCCCTCTCCTTTGATTTTCACACCAATCTGTGATGGAGGCAGGATCAGTGTTGTTATTACCATTTTCCACACAAAGAAACAGAAGACCAGAGCTGACAGTTCTGCTGCGGGTAACCAGCAGACCTCGGCATGAACCCTGTGTTAATTACTCCAAGAGACATGACTCACCCCCCCACCCCCCCCCCCGTCTCATGCAACCATCCCCCAGGCCCTCAGCCCCAAGAGAAAGGCATTACTATGTTGGGTTAAAAACCAAATGGGATCATTTAGTCTCCAAGAGTCCCATCCACTATTTATTTGTCTTCATTATTGATAACAATGGCATATTATTATGATAACTGGGGGAGGGGGGTGGGGAACAGTCATGGACTTCCCTGGTGGTGCAGTGGTTAAGAATCCGCCTGCCAATGCAGGGAGCAGGGGTTCGAGCCCTGGTCCAGGAAGATCCCACATGCCCCGGAACAACTAAGCCTGTGTGCCACAACTACTGAGCCTGCCCTCTACAGCCACAACTACTGAGCCCACGCACTGCAACTACTGAAGCCCGTGCACCTAGAGCCCGTGCTCCGCAACAAGAGAAGCCACCGCAATGAGAAGCCTGCGCACCGCAACGAAGAGTAGCCCCCGGCTCGCCCCAACTAGAGAAAGCCCGCGCGCAGCAACGAAGACCCAACGCGGCCAAAAAAAAAAAAAAAAAAAGAAAAACGTACTCTAGCCAGTATAAATTTATTTATTTATTTTTGCTGTGTTGGGTCTTCGTTTCTGTGCGAGGGCTTTCTCTAGTTGTGGCGAATGGGGGCCACTCTTCATCGCGGTGCGCGGGCCTCTCACAGTCACGGCCTCTCCCGTTGTGGAGCACAGGCTCCAGACGCGCAGGCTCAGTAGTTGTGGTGCACGGGCCTAGTTGCTCCGCGGCATGTGGGATCTTCCCGGACCAGGGCTCGAACCCGTGTCCCCTGCATTGGCAGGCAGATTCTCAACCACTGCATCACCAAGGAAGCCCCTGAGAGATTTTTTTTAATGCACAACAGAGCATGGATACATCCCCTGTTGTATAACCTTCAATGGCTCCCATGCACCCTGACACTAAAGTAAAACCCCCTTGAAGATCCCATGCAAGGAAGCCCAGCTAACCTCCCCATCCCCGTCCGGTGACACCCTCTAGTGATCACCGTCCCAGCCACTCCATTGGAGGTCTCTGACTACCCCAAGCTCCTTCCTAACCCAGGCTTTGCACATGTTTTCCCCCACTGGGAATATTCTTCCCCTAACTCTTCATAGGTCGACTCATCCTGAATTCGCAACTCTGCTTAAATACCACTCCTCTAAGAGGCACATTTTAGTGTCACTGTTCTTCCCCCACAGTGTCTGTTGCTAGCGCTTTTCGTATCACTACACCGGTGAGTTTCTTGGGTATCACAGCTGAATTTCTAATGAGAAGGTTAGAATGTCCGATTACTATGTTTAAATTCCAATTTAAAATGATTGGTATTTTCTAGCTCCCCCAGGAGAGCACGAGCTCCATGAAAGCTGAGTCAGTGGCATTTTCCACCGGTGTTTCACTGCAAACCTAGCCTGGTTCCTGGGACATGGTGAAGCCCTCCCCAAATTTTAGGCCAGATACTGAGCGCCTATTTCACTTTGGGGAAGACCTTCAGAGATGGGGGTTCTTTAACCAACGTGCACATTGATCCCACCGCTGAAATCTTCACTACAAACTGAACACACTGCTTTCCTGTTTCCTCTGTTTTCCACCATTGGGCCCTCTACCAACTTAATACATGGAAATCCCACTCGGAAACTTTGCTAAACAACAACTCTTCTCATTATGTTTTTCCTGTCATCTGGGTTCTGGCCCACTGGTCTGTGTTTTAACCCAGATGGTCTTTCATTAAGGGAGGTTGGTTTTTTCCAGGGTGAATTCTTGAGTGGAAACTTCGCTCTGGTTTTCCAACACTGTTTTCACAGCAGTTGGAGGACAGAGGCTGCTCTCCTCTCTCTTGTAAACAAAAAGGCCAAACCGCAGTCCCCAGCCAGCAGGACAAACACACACTCCTGCGGGGAGGGCAGCCCCATGCGGCGTGTGCACCAGTGGCGGTAGTGGCCGAGGGAGCAGGCGGCCGCTTTCCTATGACTGCGCTGTCATTCATGCAAAAGCCAAACAGCCCTCGAATGCCTTCAGGGCTTCCTTTCAAAAGGGTCACTAGCGTGAGTGTATTGACTGCACTAATACAGCTTCTCGCGTAAAGATGCTTCACTCACGTCTCAGGAAGGAGACCTCATTTATGCAAACCCACTTTAAAATCTGCCTTTATAGAAAAACATCTGTGGACATCACAATCTTCAACCAAGGCTCTCTCTTTATATGAAACCAGCAGCACTGGGAATTTTAAGCACTTTATTTTTTTAAGACTATGAATTCCAACTCTACTAATTCAGAAACTACAGTCTTCAGACAGGAGGAGGGCTGGAACTAATCTCTGTACTGTCTAGGAAGAAAGGATAATGCATGAATAAGGTTGTTCCAAGAATAAATAAAACACTTGGCAGAAACTATTTTAGGCCTCCTCTTGTACTTTGGAGCTACCCATTAATTTATAAACACTTGATTACTAATTACCAAAACTTTCAATCTATTCATTTAGCCAGGACCCAACAGAGCAAGGCAATCAACTCGGAGCTTGATCCCATCAGCTGTGCATGTTGGTGACTTGGATCTAAAAGAAGTACTTTCCTTCAGAAGGCAAACTGCATTTCATTTTTAAAAGTTTAGTTTAGTTTTTTTTTTTTCCAGACTTAATCTGAATGAGAGTTTCCTCTGCATTAGTTTTCTATTGCCACTGTAATAAATTACCATAAATGTGGTGGCTTAAAAGAACCAATCTATCAGCATGTAGTTCCGTAGGTCAGAAGTTCGGCCCTGGCCTGTGTTTTCTCTGCTGAGGGTCTCACCAGATGTCAGTTGGGCTACATTCTCATCTGGAGCCTGGGGTCTGCTTCCAAGCACAAATGGCTGTGGCAGAATTCACTTCCTTGTGGTTATAGGACTGAGGTCCCCCTTTCCTTGCTGGCCATCAGTCAGGGGACATTTTCAGCCACTAGCCACCAGGCCATCTGCATTTCTTGCCACACTGAGAGGGGCATTTCTTGTCCCCTACACCACCTACTCCCTATCTTCAAAGCCAGCAAAGAAGGAGCTCCCTCAGGTCGAATCCCTGTCATGGCATGAATCCTATCTTGAAGAAATGTCCAGTCCCTGTTTAAGGGCTCATCTGATTAGGTCAGATTCACTCCCGATAATTTCCCTGTCTTAAGGTCAACTCTTTAGGACCTTAATTACGTCTGCACTTATCTTTTCAGAGCAGCATCTCCATTAATGTTTGATTAGATAACTAGGATGAGATATGTGTATACCAGGGTGTGGAAATCTTGGGGGCCATTTTAGAGTTCTGCCTAACCCCACTTATTCAAAAGTAATGATGCTTTTCACAAGATGAAAAACAAACTTAAATTTGCTCCCCAGTCAGCACCATTCTCCTGCTCTTGACTTAAATGTTCTTGACACTTCAACAAGGCTAATAAAATAGTTTTAAGATACCACTCCCACCCATCAACCCACCGCAAACAAGATTTGTAGTCTCTTTGAAGGCAGCTGACAAAGCCTGTCTTTCTTTTCTATTCTCCACATAAGTAACACCAGTCAGGATGGGGAAGAAGGAGTGATGGCTATCAGCCTAAACTATCACAATAAAAACTACCAGAAAACTCCAAATGTCAACATGCAAACTCGGTAATAGCAGACCCCATGGCCCATGCATGTTCTAAACATCTCCCAGCAGTTATAACAGCCTCCCTTCCCCTCAAAAAAACCAGAGACAGTCCTACTACAAAACAAGCTCAACATTACAGCCGTTAAAAAAAATTAACACCATTTTAATAAGACCTTTTAGAGGAATCTAATGATTTAATGTATGTGTTTACTGCAAAAGGCTACACAAATAGATATGTTATTTTTTTCAGAGCTAATAATATTTAAGCAGAGGTATTCTGAGTCATGATGATACATCCTGCCTGGTTCTCCATACTCTGAATTTATCTATCTTTATTCCATATATGGTGTCTGTCTGTCTTCTCTGGCTCCCCTCCTACCGTTATTTTCAGAGAGAATGTAATTGAGAAATGGAAAACTCAAAAACCCACTAGTCACCATGCAATGACTGAGCCCCTATTATGTGCAAGGCCCTGGTCTCGGTGGTAGGGACAGATTAATTCACATAATAGAGAACTACCCTACTTTTACGGAGCCCATGTTCTAAAGGGAAAGAAAAACAATAAGCAAGTAGTAATTAGGAAAAAGGCAGGGGTGGTGGCAGCAGGGGCTGGAGATGTTATTTTAGATGTGCTCTCCCCACGCTTCCCTTTTCCTGTGCACACAGATGCCCTTTCAGTCTGCCTGCCCCATGGTACCAGGGAGAAGGCCTCTAGCAGGCACTGATCTTGCCTGTGAATGCCCCATAATTCAGTCCCTAAATTAGGGAGGCTTCCCCACATGGAGCACAGGCACAGTACAATATGCACAGATTTCTCTATTGGTGGAGATCTCTAGAAATAAGACCCCAGGAACAGAAAGTGTTTCCGGTGTGGCAAAATCGTCCAAAGAGAAAACACATTACAAGTGCATCTACACATTCAGAATGCTCCAAGGATACAGGGATCCTAGACCTTCAGGGAAATGGGCGAATGGGAAAAAAACTGAGATCATTTGAAGGAAAATATTAGAAGAACTTTAGCTGAAAAAATGAACAAACTCTGCTCATGAGCTACTTTTCCTAACTTTATAAACTATGTAAAGATGCAGTGATGGGGTTGTAGCCACACTGATTACATTTGTTTTATGTAAGTTAAAATTTATGTCACATGAGATGACATCAGTTGTTGGTGCCTTGGCTAATTTGTCATTTTTATGATTGAAACAAATCTCAAATGTTAGAGTCGACTCACACATCACTTTTCTATGATATTGGAATAAGTTCTATTGGAATCAGCTTACCCTTCCTCAGCTTGAAGAACAGAATTTGATGCCATGTCCTAATTTCAGTGATTCCGGACTGGGGATTTCTTTTCCAGAAACTACTGCAGGCTTGTCTTGTTGAAAAAGGATAGTGGTGGCTCCTGAGTTTAGGCTACTCCTTTCATAGTGGTACTAAACCCTTTAGGACTCTTCGTAACCCTAAGTATTCTAAGTGAAAATGAAAAAGGAACCAATCAATAGTTGAGTCAATACCCCACACCAGCTGCAGGAATAACAGGGTAGCACGGACTTTCTGTGATGCGTAAAACGAACCCTACAAGTAGGTATGTACACGTGTACACACACACACACACACACACACACACACACACTTTTCTCAGAGCCTCTTCTTTCTGCCCTTTATACAAGGCCTAGAAATGGGTCTTTCTCTGTGCCCTGCGTGCCACTTTTCTACAAAGTGCAAACTTCCTGGTGTCCCTGGCTCATCTCAAAAATGTCTGTCTTTACCTCTCCTTTTATGGAGAATAACTTTAGGACTAAAAGCCAAAGTCCATGAATACAGGCCACACTGGAAGTATAGTCTCTATGTGGCCATGTCTCTCCGGTATTGGGCGATCGATACCCAATACTTCAGCGGAGAGGAAACTCTCATGAAAGATGAGACACTAGTTTCAGAGAAAGTTGTACATTGATCATAGGCTCGTCTTCTGAAAACTGGACACAAATTTTTATTATCAACAGCTGGTAAAATGCATCCCAACGACATGGAAACATTTGTCAAACGGTTAATGGGACAATTAGTCATAAATCTTGAATTTGCCACAAACAAACCAAACTTGCAAATGTTTAGGATGCAAGACCACTATATTTTTAAAGTACTTTTTCATAAAGATTAGGCTTTGGATTTTCAATGTGATCACAACTCAAGTAAAGCTAAAACCAACAAAACTGCTTTCAGAAATGCAATTTTGAGCGGGTTTGGGGCACAAGGAACACTTTCATTTTTTAAGGTTTCAGAACCTGAGATGCAAGGATAAAATGTTAGTCACAACTTCTCCCCACCTATCCTATTCTAAATAATAGTCTCTAATAAACTTAAAGTCTATACATATTGAAAATCTCTTTCCACCTTAAGTGATGTATGAGGTTGTTCTTTTAGCAAATTCCTCCCTGGAGTTGGAAGCAATAGGAATCTGAAGTAAGAAAGAACTATGAATGGAATGATTGATTTTTTTGGTTTTTTGTGGGGTTTTTTTGCGGTACGCGGGCCTCTCACGGTTGTGGTCTCTCCCGTTGCGGAGCACAGGCTCCGGACGCGCAGGCTCAGCGGCCATGGCTCACGGACCTAGCCGCTCCGTGGCATGTGGGATCTTCCCGGACCGGGGCACGAACCCGTGTCCCCTGCCTCGGCAGGCGGACTCTCAACCACTGCGCCACCAGGGAGGCCCCTGGAATGATTGATTTTTATCTTCAAGCCTCCTTGGGCTGGTCCTATTTTGATAGCCAACTTTTCTCAGACACTAACCTGAAAGTACTAAGAGTTAAAAAGAAAAAAACTACCTTCAGTGACCTCCAGACGTGGGGAAAACCCCAACTTCTCCATCTCTTTACACAGGCTCCCAAGAAGCAGATCGGTGGTCGGGGGGTGAGGGAGAACAGTGGTGTCAATCTGCACAGGTGCTAGCCCTTTAGCAGTAACTGTTCCAGGTGCTGGCCCAGGAGAGCACAAGCATCTCGTGTACACGAAGCGCAGCAGGTAAAGTTTTACAAGGCAGGCAGGGCCACACCACAGGGTCTGATTTACCAAAGTGAACAAAAGGGAACCTTCCTTAAAATAAGTTCCTCAGGGGACTTCCCGGGCGGTCCAGTGGTTAATACTTCACATTCCAATGCAGGGGGTGCGGGTTCGATCCCTGGTCGGGGAGCTAAGATCCCATATGCCTCGTGGCCAAAAAACCAAAAACATAAAACAGAAGCAATATTGTAACAAACTCAATAAAGACTTTAAAAATGGTCCATATCAAAAAAAAAAATGCCATTGAGGCATATTTTAAAATAATAACTTCTTCAGGGTGGACACTTAAGTCAAAATCTGAGCCAAATTCCAGGCTTTAGTGTAAGTTAAAGCTCAATTTTAAAATATTTCATGTTTAACTTGTTACTTTTTATATAACAGGAGGTCACCCAGGGCTCTTTTTTTTTTTTTTTTTTTGCGGTACACAGGCCTCTCACTGCTGTGGCCTCTCCCGTTGTGGAGCACAGGCTCCGGATGCGCAGGCTCAGCGGCCATGGCTCACGGGCCCAGCCGCTCCGCGGCACGTGGGATCCTCCCAGACCGGGGCATGAACCCGCGTCCCCTGCATCGGCAGGGGGACTCTCAACCACTGCGCCACCAGGGAAGCCCCAGGACTCATTTTAAATTAGAAGTTTCATTGATGGAATAGCACTTACTTAAGGGAGACTGAAAAGAGCGGAAGGACAAGAGCTGGGGATCTGGGTCCAGATACTGGCTCTTTCATCAGTATTTGAGCAAACTGCTTAAATCCTCTATGCCTCAGTTTATTCACCAATAAGACAAGTATATAACTAGGATCTATCCGACATGGTTATTGCATGTAAAACACTGAGCAGCATCACATAATAAACCTACAACAAATAGTAGCTCCCACGATGACTCCAAAACCAAAATCAAATTTTCTGAATGAGAGATTCTCGAAGTTTAGAGTATACAAGGCAGGCACGGAGAGGCCATCAGTAAGTGTGGATTCCTGGGCCCAGCCCCGGTGATGCTGACTCAGGAGATCGGGGCGGAGGAACAGGAGTCTGCAGGTCTAACAAGGATCCCAGGTGGTTCTGTCGCCAAAGATACTCTGACCACACAGAGACCGGCTGCTCTCCGGGGAGATGGTGGCAGCTGCCAGGAACTGGGAAAAGGCAGGACGACCAGACAGAGGGACACCAGTGCAGGCCTGAGACTGCCCTCCTCCCCACTCCCCGTTGCTCACTTCCAGCCCCACCACAGAGTCAGTAGCAGTCCCTCCAGAGGTGGCAGCAGGGACAAGCGGCCATCCGAGGGGCTCCCGCCTGAAAACCAATGTGAGGTGCTTGCTCGCATATAACTCCCTCAGTAACAACGAAAAAATGACATGCATTTTTTTTAACATCCTTATTGGAGTATAATTGCTTTACAATGGTGTGTTAGTTTCTGCTGTATAACAAAGTGAATCAGCTATACATATACATATAATCCTATATCTCCTCCCTCTTGCGTCTCCCTCCCACCCTCCCTATCCCTCCCCTCTAGGTGGTCACAGAGCACCGAGCTGATCTCCCTGTGCTATGTGGCTGCTTCCCACTAGCTATCTATTTTACATTTGGTAGTGTATATAAGACATGCATTTTTAACCACTACAACTCTGTAACGTAAGTTTACCATGATCTCCCGTTTACAGAGGAGAAAAATGAAGGTTTTAAAGAGAAGTTAAATAACAAACCACATTAGAGGCAAGACCTGGCAGGTTCCATTGGATCTACCACCAAACTATAGACAAAGAGCCCATCTCCCCTGCTCCCACCTAGCTCTAAGCAGCATTACTATGGTCCGGAGAACATCAAAAGCCTCCTAAGGGTCTCCCCGCTTCCGCTCCCCTCTCCCGGTCTTATTTATTTATGTTGGTTCATTTTGGCTTCCATGTTTGTTGTCTACCTGCCCCCACTAGACTATACAATCCCAGAGAACAAAGAGCCGGCTCTATCCAGTTCATCCCTGTGGCCCCAGACCTCAGAACAGAGCCTGACACATCATTCAATAGTGCTTTTGAACTGGCCAACTCCAAAGCCCATTCTGTTTGGTGACCATTCCTCTTGTGTGGAAGAACCACTTAAAGAAGCCCTGTTGAGCATTACTTACAAACCGCCAAGTCACCCACTCAACCACTCAGAGAAAAGCCCAAACAGGAAGTCAGCTACCAGCATCGAGTCATCAATCTGGGTGAGAGTTGCCTACTCACATTTGCAGTGCCCAAAACAAGAGACGCCAGGCCCTGCCAGAACACGAACGATGTTTTTCCACCTCCACAGCTCACGTGACACCAGCGATGTTACAAATCAAACACATATGCGCAAGGGGAAAATGGGCAAAAAAATCAAAGGGCCCCTTGGAAACCAGGTGGGGTCTCCCTCTCTTTCTGTAGAGGAAGTAATATTTTCCTGCCCTTGAAGATGGTAACAATTAAGAAGAGGAGAGCGCTTCTGTTTCAAGACAACAGATAAGAAACAACTGGCTTTATTTTAAACAAATTCCAGAGAACTGAGACCACCTGACAGCTGGACACAGCATCCATCGAACCGGCTTTAACCATAAAGGCTGGAGAAGGAAAAGTAGACTTCTCAGCAGGGGAGACACCTTGACACATTCTAGCCTCTTAGAAACTGAGTGTTTATACATATTCACCTAAATATATGCTTCGCCTGACAGCAAAATGCTCAGTAGCTGTTGTACCAATTCCAGCAGCTAGTCCTGCAATACCGAGATGGGGGAGCTTGAGTTAGATCTACAGATCCAGCCCTGGAGGATGGAGGATCCATTTGTGTCTTTGCTGCCCACAGCCTCATTGAATAGAGGTCTGGGGCACATTCACATGCTTCATCACCTCCCCTGCACCAGGCAGAACCTCCCCTTTTCTCATCTCTCATTTTGTGGGATAACGTGACTCCTGAGTGACTACCCAATTTGACTTGTTCTTGACGCAATGAACTGCATGGAGAAAAAATTCTGGAAATCGCTTCAGAGGCCATTTTTATCCAACCTGCAACGTGAAGGTGGCCCTCGGGTGTTGAAAGGCTCTAGAGGTGATGTCAGATTAATAACCACCACTCCAACACAAGGGTCCATCCTGGTCAGGAGCTAGACTCGCACTTTCTCTAAATGTCACTCCAAATATGTGTGAATGATGTTTATTATGCCTCTTTTACAGATGGGAAAACCGAGGCACCAAGAAGTTAAATGATTGACCCAAGGCCCAAACACAGGATGGATGAAGGTTTCAAATTCAGTTCTTCCAGACCTCAGTGTCTTCAACGTACAGACAAGTTCTTCAAGCCTTCTCTTAGCAAGACTCACTAAATCTTGAGTCTAATAAAGAGATGGTTTGGCCCATCACAGAGGAGGGACTGAGCCAGGAGACCACTATCAGGGTCAACAGCCCAGTCTGCTCCCCACCCACCCAACGTGACACTTAAGTCCCACTACGAGGAAGCAGTTGTAAGCTCTGACTTGCCTGTTATTCCTACTCAGAAAGAAAGGATGGTGGCTGGCACAAAACTTTTGGCAAAGACAAGTGTCTTACCTATAATACATGTTGGCAGCTGCCCAGAGCAACGCCTCCCTTCTCTAGAGTTTCATCTCACTTCGCTCCAACAACAGCATCTAAGGTAAACCTGGCTGAGGTCTCTCAAGAAGGAAAGTCTTATAGAAGTGCAAAGAATTATTGCCCCAGCTTCAGAAGCCTCCCAAACACATTTTAGACTTTTCTTTATGTTATTGTGGATACGAAGGTGTGCATTTAACATTCAGGAGAGCCGCTCTGGGTACATAATTAGGGAGAGCAAATATTTGTTCAAGTCAGCCTCAATGGGACCTTCTCTTTTTGAATAACTACAAAAAATTTGTTTTAAGTAGACAGATCTAGGATACAAAGGCTTGGCCCCAAATCTTCCCCTAGCCCTGATGACTCCACTCCTCAGAGACCCAGGAATCTTTTTAACAAAGAGGAGGCTTCCAGGACTCATGCACTAGCCCTGCATTTTTTCCCCAGAACTTTGGATCATCCCACTTCCTGCAGAGCCACTGTTGACACTCTTCACCGTCACCTCCTCACCTACGCTGCAGACCCTTTGTCTCCTGACAAGATAATCAGTACTAGCCAGATAACCACTAATGCAGAGGAATTGGAGATGGCGCTCATTCCAAGGTAGTGGGGCTGCCATGACAATGAGCCTGGATGGACGTGGGGACAGACAACTGTAGACCCAGTGCCTGCAAGTCTCTTCTTCCCGGAATTCTTTCTTATCGCACAATGGTGACATTGTCAAGCAGAAAAACACTTTTTGCTACTTGACTGTCATATCATAAAGCTCAATATTTCAACTTCACAACAGACAGCATCTTGCTGATTTCACTTCAGACGAGTGGTGAAAATTCTTCCCTCCAACCAGAGGGGGACATGCCAAGATCAGAAACCAAATTACTTTTATTCTTGGGGAGACAGATGTTTTCTACAGATAACTCGTTGGACAATTTTTAAAGAGAGAGGGAGGAAAAAGAGGAAGAGGAGGAAATATTTCTCTTTCATTTTCATATTTCTTGCTTTTCCCTTCCTTTAGTAACTCACTTGATTAAATGAACAGGGTGCTGTGATCTGCTCCATTTGTCTCCTGCTGGCTAAGTTATTTAAAAAAAAAAAAAAAAAAACTTGGAGAAAGAAGTATGCATGCACTCACATGCAAGTTTATACAAGGAGAGAGAAAAGAGAGAATAATCACTGATACAGGAAACACCAACGTTTCTCCAACTACAAGAACTAATCCTGACCACTCAGAAAGTCAGTAGCAAAGGCACGGTACTGCGGAGGTATAAAGTCTCACACTTTCCTAGGAGAGGAAAGAAAAAGCTACATTGAGGCCTTTGGTGCAGGTGCCTGCTAGCTGTTACGGCCCTGGGCTCAAGCAGCTAAAACTATCCAAAGCAGACACCTGTGCCTCTGGCCTGTAGGGCATAAAATCTAGCCAGGCCAGCCCAGATATTTCTGGACTTGAAGAGTTAACGAACAATGCACACACAGAGAAGGAAAGACTGGACGATCAGACTCACAGCACAAAACCAGATTTTCAACTCTGCAGAACTCCAGAAGATGGATAGATTCACTGCCTATAATAGACCTTAAATTTATCAGCTATTGTGGCAGAAAGTGTCATGGCTTAAAGCAGTATTTCCCAAAGCATTTCATAGAATACATTAGAAAGAGAAACAGGGATCAAATATATTTGGCCCTGAAGCCTTATCTGGAGATTCAAAATCCATAATAGCATATTTAAGGCTGAGAAAACTTCAGAAAGAACCTGTGTAACTGCAATTAACCTGGCTTTCCCCAAACTTCTTTGGCTACTGAAACTACTACCAATACCCTGGTTATCTTGCAGAGAAGCTATAGGGAAAATGAGTGTCATGACTGGCCTGGTGGCCCTATCCCTCCATTCCCATCCCAAGCCTTCAGTCTGCTAATGGCACCCCATTAGCATTGCTTCTTTCCATGGATTGCTCCTAGAGGAAAGACCTGACTCCTAACGTAAGATACTGTTCAAAAACTAGAAAGTTAGAAAGCTTTCTTGCTCACCTCAACAAATACCATTTTTAAAACAGACCCTATGACTGTGTTGCCCGTTGGGGTAGCCACTAGCCCTATGTGGCTATGTACATTAAATTAAATGAAAGTTAAAAATTGAGCTCCTCGGTTGCCCTAGCCACATTTCAAGTATTCCACATCCACCTGCAGCTAATGGTTACCATGCACATTTAGAACATTTTCATTGCAGAAAGTTCTATCGGAGAATGCTACTCTAGAAGGACAAACAAATCACAGGTTTCAAAATAACAGAGCAGGTTTCAAAAATCTTCAATTAAAAGACTCTAGATCAGACTTTATTTAAAAGAAATGATTGAACACAACCCAGGCTTATCCCTGGAGCAATAAGCTATTTTAGTCAATTTAGATCCACAGAGCTAGCTAGTCTAACTTGCTAAAGATAAACACTCCCTTTCCAGTATTTCATACATCTGGTAGTGACGGAGATATTTCTAACCCAGTCGACAGTCAGATGCAATCAGTTACAGCCAGAGCATTTTTCTACCAGTTTAAAAAGAATACCCAGCAAATGGTCTGAATCCTAAATCTGAACACTACTGAACATCAACTGTTTGGACATTCATATTCAATTAAGTGAATTTTGCACACAGCGTTAAGAAATAGTCACAGGTCCAGAAAAGCGCTATGCAGAACAGGAGGTAGAGAAGGATAGTCTAAGACCTGTGGCCAAAGTAACAGAGGCCAGCTCGGAGAAAGTGCCTTAGCCCAGGCTTGGGTTCTAACCAGCCCTTTTGCCCTTCCACCCGCTTAAATATTTCACCCTCATTTTTGAGATCTTAAAAATAGATGGAGCTTTTATTCTGGTCAATCAGCACAGTTAATGGTTTTCCACACCCCAGCACTTTTTGACATCAGACTCTAACCCACTCTAGCTCGGCTCCCCAGCAGGGGCCAATCAATATTTCCTTTCAATGCTGACCATGTGTTCAGGCATCTTTGTTCCCCTCTCAGAGCCAGACCTTCTTTAGAAAAGCCGGCATGGTATGAGGATTCTCTAATCCAATCCATGTTTCCTGCTGACAGGCAACTTGTTGGTAATTCATCAATGATACACCCTTGGGCTTATGGATTTTTCTGGACTGGTGACCTGCTGGGTGTGTGGCTGGTTCTCAATATGCATGGTGTGGGTGGGGACACACACAAGGGAAATGAACGACGTGGCTGGCAGGGCGACTGTACAGTCTTCTTTCTTGATCAAGCACTGTAGAGTTGAGGCATCCCCAGGAAAAGCTTAGCTTTTCGCCTTTCAGATTTTCAATATGCTTGTCCTTTTGCCTAAATGACTGGTCTCTCTCTGGCAAACTCCTTAGTCAGTCTAGCATGACTTTAAGATCCAGTTTCCATGTTGCTTCTTCAAGGAGACTCCTATGTGTCTCAGCAAATCTTCTCTACTTCCTACATGTTATCATGGCACATTTCACACTGCCTTGGAAACACCTAGGAGTGCCTTCCCCACTCACCCCTTCCACTTTGTTATAAGCTTCATTACTTTCAACTGCCATCTCCCCTAAGAAACATAACGCGGGTGCAGAGTAGGTACTCAATGTCTGCTGTATGAAGAAATGAGTGAATGTACTGGGCACCTGAACACCAGTGGTAGATTACATTTACGAGAAGTAACTATAGCAGTATTTCCAGTCCTAATGCTCTTCCAGAACCTTGCCACTTGTCATCAATAAATGGAGTCTACTGCCCCTCCTCTTGAACCTGGATGGGACTTTGTAAGTACCTTGATGACTACAGCATGGTGGAAGCAACACTGTCTACTCCACTGGTAGGTTCCTTGGATCCTTCTCTTACTAAGCTCAGCCTTGGAAACCAGCCACTGTGTGATGAGGAAGAGGAGACCTCACGGAGAAATCACACAGAGCTATTCCAATGGAGACAACCCCACCCAACAAAATTCTCAACTACTGGCTAGTGGCTGCCATACTGGATAGTACATATCTATACCTAGCTACGTAAACAAGCCTTCAGATTTGTACTGTCCAATATGGTAGCCACGAGCCACCAGTGGCTATTTACATCTAAATTAACAAATTAAAATTTTAGTTCCATAGTGCACTAGCCATATATCAAGTGATCAATAGTCATGTGTGGCTAGTGGCTGCCATATTGGACAGGGCAGATATAGAATCTTTCTATCACTGCAGAAAGTTCTATGAGACAGCACTGTTTGAGATGATTCCAGCCCCAGCATTTAAGCTCTTCAGCTGAGGCCCCATATATCAAGGAACAGAGGTAAGTCATCCCTGCTCTGCCTCGTCTTAACGTTTGACCCACAGAATCCGTCAACATCATAAACGGCTGTTTATGCCAGTACATTTTGGAGTAATTTGTGTTGCGGTCATAGTTACTGGAAAAACAGTCTTTCTTATTAGAACTCCTGAAACCCTTGGCAAAACTCCATTACTCCTGCATTTCTTAATGCAGGACTGAAAAGGGGAAAGAGAAAAGCAACAGGTAAGGAGCCAACAGTCATTGTTGAAATGACTTATTGTAACATAACTGAACACTGAGTCTCTGTCACTGACCCTCAGCCTGTTCTGAGAAGAGCAGTTAACATTTTATACGAGAAGCAGCTAAAATTTCCAGCAACCTCTGCAACCTCTTCTGGCTGCAGACCTGCAGAACACCACTTGCACTCTGGCACACTTTTCTGTGGTCACATCCTGCTCTTGCACACGCCCAGGGATTAGGATGCTAAGATGCCTTCAGTTGGCTCTCCACAGCCTGGATTTAGGCACTGGTCCTTCCCGGTGTGTATGGTGGTCATTTGCAGTTTTTTGTTTTTTTGGGGTTTTTTTTCAAATCAGCATAGCCCCATGGGATGGGATAATCCCCTTCCCAACATGACCAACTAGGGTACACCGATAGATTATATGTAGATATGTACGCCCACCTTTGTTCAAGAAGGATTTGCAGTTTACCATAAATGCACAGATACAATAAAGCCATATTCATTAATATAGATCAAGGTCGATACACTTTTCCTGTTAAGGGCCTGAGCCATAGTCTGCCAACCCCTTATACCGACGAAAAGACAAGGGGTTAACGCCATTACCTCAAACAGAAATTGCTTTGGGAAAGCGATCAAGAAAAATTAAAACAAACAAACTGGCTGAACTGACATACATGTTTTCCATCATTCAGTAGAGGCAGAGAATAGTAAACAGCCTATTCTGGCCTTTGAAAGCATTGGCTCAGATTAGATTGTTCTGATTATCATTTATAAGTTAATAAGCACAATTCCTGTTCCATTAATATCCCAATGCAGATGAAGCCACAGAATTACAAAGCCCTTTCCCCTCAGGTTGTCAAGTCTATAAAAAGAAAAACTGTTTGGATGGTTACTGGGTTAACCAAATGTCCAGACTGTTTTGCCAGAGACAAGGGAAACCTTAGGGTTAGGTGAGAACTTTGACGGGTGATCTGGGGCCAACCCAATGTCCTCACTTTGAGCTCGTGGTCTTCTCCCAAAGGTACACACTGGCCAATCTGTGAATACAGCCATCCCAGCCTGATGCTGTTTCCGGGACATCCTAGTGGCCTGTGTGATCACACAGGATCCAAAGTCACAAAACAAAATGCGCAGGAAGCACCGTTTAGCTCATAGTTCTGTACTCATCCAGCTCTTTCCCACGGTAAAGCTTATGCCCTCCACAGATGGCTGTTCTCAAGACACAAACTTAAAATTTTTAAAATTCAGTTACAGTGATTCTCCTCCTTCCGTGCAAGGAACTCCCCAGAATGTAGACTCGCATCAGTGAGTCTTCCCAAGTTGCACAGAATCTCACTTCCCGCCTCGGTTTCCCTCACCAAGCCTTTCCCGGGCCATTTGGCACGCTGTCAAGGTGGAATTATTCCAGAGGGCTGTTCAAATGACACACATACACTGCCATCCTGAAATGCCCTGCTTGGTAAAGCCCACTCTTCATTACTGCTGAGTTTGGATTCCACAAATAGCTGTTAAAAAGAGATAATAAGCTATTCCCTTAACAAGCTAATAAGCAACTGTCAGCCAGGATGGGTGTTTGTCACTCCCCATCTCCCACCCCCTCGCCCTGAACCCCCGTGGTTTAATACAAAGCTCTGTTTCCCCAGGGCTCACCTCTATTCCCCAAGGAGCTCCCAGGACCCCCCATCCCCACTGATATCATCCTGCCTGTGCAGCCCTTCCCTGTAGCATCCTCTGTGACGGGCAGTCTTGTGTTTTTGCAAAGCATCTTCTTGGAGAGCGGAAACCCACTGCCATTCATGCAGACGGTAAATTCTGCATTTTTAGGAGGGAGTTTGTTCCCGTTGGTAGAATCATGCTGATCTTGCAAATAAGAACCATAAACACGAAAGCTGTGCCCTTCACACAGATACAAGACAGCTGAACATGGGTGAAGGCTCCTGGGCCTTTGTTACCAAAGGCTAACTGGTGAAACCCCAAATCAGTCCGAATGAGCCCATTTTCATGAAACCGAAGCAGAAAGATTACAGGCAGAGAAGTCAGCACTGCATTCCGATCCCAGCTCCACTACTGCCTACCAGGGTGGCCTTGCCCCCTATCAGCTAAACCTCTCTCTTCACTTGTTAAAAGGAAGGTAATATGACTAACACCCCAAGGGTGCTGAGAAAGCAGCGAACATCTGTCTTGCACAAAACAATGCCCGAAGGCTTCCCTGGTGGCACAGTGGTTGAGAGTCCGCCTGCCGATGCAGGGGACATGGGTTCGTGCCCCGGTCCGGGAAGATCCCATATGCCGCAGAGCGGCTGGGCCCGTGAGCCATGGCCGCTGAGCCTGCGCATCCGGAGCCTGTGCTCCGCAACGGGAGAGGCCGCGGCAGTGAGAGGCCCGCGTACCGCAAAAAATATATAAAATAAAATAAAACAATGCCCGAGACATAGCACGTCCTAGGGAAATATTCATTTGCTTCCGTCTCATCCTTTCAGAAATTCCGGAATGAGAGGCTGCCACACAGATTTTGAAGGAGAATGTGAAAAACCAACAGTAACCGAACAGTATCATCATTTATAAAGCTGGTTGTTCTACTTCAGGGTTTCACAGAATTATTAATAAATAACAGAGCGCCTAACTCTAGCGCTGAAAATAACCAGATTCTGCACAAAACGGTCCCCATAACCTGAAAGGATGAAAACGTAATCAAATTAGGCCCAACCAACAAACAAGTCAATATTTGATTTCCACTTTAAAGAGGGGTGATGCTGGGTAAACTGATATGAGATGTCCCACAACTTAACCCCTACACGTGGACTGTGTAGGGACAGGAGCTGCAGACAGTACAGGTGGTCACAAAGCTGGGTAACCCCACCATGGCACGCCTTCTTAACCCAGACTCACACTATTTATCGCTCTTGCACATTCATTAAACGTGATTAAACGGTAGAATCCAAAATATATCTGTGCTTTAGTTTTAGATCTTCTTTTGAACGCCTAACGCCATTCGGATCAACCCTCCCACACACAAAACATATCCTTCCCTTGCTAAAAATTTCCACTCTAAGGCAAGTGGTTAGAAAAACACATGCATCTCAAATGTTGTGAGGCTCACACCAGCCTAATCCTCAATGCTATTTCAATTCAAAGAACCAAAGTGAAAGGATTATTTCATGGGGCGGTAGGCGGGGGGCGCCACTAGGTTTTACGCTTTCGGGCCTTTTCATCTGCATTCCTATTGTTTTCCTTGCTCCAGCCTTCCTGCCTCAGTCAATAGTTCACCCAAATAGTACTTTTGACATCTAGGAAGAAAAAGGAAAAGAAATGTTCTTTAAAAACTTCATAAAATTTTTTTATTTTTCACAGCCAGAACATAAACCTCAGAGCTGAGCTTCAGAACACAACATAAAGCTAAAAGGAGATTTTCACTACATATTTCTTTTATATATATATATATATATATATATATATATATATATATACACACATATACATATATACATATATATACATATATATATATTTTTTAACAGAGTTTTATTTTTTTCCTGAATAATGCACCTCTGGGGTTCCATACTCATCCAAGCACATGCAAACTGTGTTCGTATCTCATCAAATGTCATCTGAATCTCTCCTGTCCTTCCCTCATTCAATGCCAAATGATATTTTCAAAAGAGAGAAAATTATAAATAGGTTTGTGTGTGTAAAGATAGATGATAGAGAGATAGAGGTATTATAGAAGTGACAGAGAGAGATGTAGATAGATAGATGATATATAGATGACTGATAGATAGGTGATAGATAGATGGATAGATAGATAGACAGACAGAAAGAATAGGTAGATCAGCCTTGGAAACGTGAACCATTACATCCCACCCAGCAAAACCTTGCTTGCAGTGAATTTGGATGTACCAACAGAGGCTTCAAAGTGAACAATTCCTGTCCGCCTTGAGGATGGCTGAGTCAAAAAACGCTCATCATCATGGACGTGTCCTTTCTCCCAGGACCAAACGAGCCGAAATTCTGGCAGACACACGGATGCCCAGAGCTGCTAGCATCGCGTCCGTTTGCACATCTGTCTGTGTAAACAGAAGCGGCCCGAGGTGATCTCTTGTCTTCCTGGCTCAGAGGCAATGTCTTAGCCGGTGTAGCCAGGCGCTGTTTAACTTCTGATTGGTCAATAACATGCCCCAGCAAGCAATAAATATGCCCTGACCCTGCAGCTGCCTTTCGCACGACATGCATCATTGATCTTCCAGGGCCTTGGAAAACAGCCAATCTGAATAAAAGCTAAGCAGAGGCCAAGTGCCATTTTCCAACGCCTCCTTACAATTCCTTAGTAACTGTAACTAGAAATAGAGCACTTGGCAAGTCATCGTATCATGGATGTTGGAGTTAGATTATTATCTTCAAGGAGGGGAAGGTCGGGGAGAGGAGAGGAGAGACTGACTGAGATTCTATACACACAAAGAAGGCGATCTGAGCCACACACAGCAAAATCCCCCAGTCTACGGGCTCAAAACTGGGAGTTCAGCATACCCTAGAGAAGGGGATCAGAAAGGACGAGTTAAGGAAGAAGAAATAGAACACACAACCCCCCAGATAGCAGAGGCAAAAACAAAACAAAATGTGGAGAAACACACAACAGTCCCAAGAAGAACAAACTATATCTTTTACTAAACACTTTTTAAAAAAATTTTCTCTTCCTCAGCTAAAATGTAAACCCCACAAAGGGAGGGATTTGCGAGCACGTGTGTACATATGTGTGTGTATGTGTACGCACAAGCATGTATGTGTGCGCGTGTGTGTTTTACTGTTGCATCTCCAGGACCTGGTGCACAGTAGAAGTGAAATAACTATTTATTGAATGAATTGGCAAATACAGGCAAGAAAAGACAGGGTGGGAAGAATTAAAGCAAAAAATGAAACTGCTTTTGGCTGGGGGAAGGAGGAGCGCTGACCTCCAAATTTTTCAGCCATTAAAGGAAGGAAACTGAGTGTGAAGCACAGTGTAGACAGCCAGCTAAACTCGGCCCATGGCTCAATCCCTCCACCACTTTTGCAATCACTATTCTTGGTCCTTGCATCTGGGGCTCCTTGTTCCTGGCTATTCTAACCACCACCATGGCTGTGAACTTCCCTTACATCACAAACCCAGGAAATTCCTTTTGATTTAATCTCAAGCAAGTCACCCCCTTGCCTGGATGCAATTAGTTCACCCACATTCTCCAAGTAATATGCAATCTACAGTATTTATTGCTCCAGAGATACTGATGATCGTAGGCAACAATCTCGCCTAAGGAGTTAGGGTATTTTGATTTATGGGATCTGAGATCAGAATTTTTCATTCATCACAATACTGAGAGCTGCTGCCACTTCCTGAGCGCCTCCTAGGCCACCACACTCTGCAGGACCTTTACCAAACACTATCTATTTACTCCCCACACAGACCCTGAAAGACGATATCATTATCCCACTTTTAAACAGAGTGGAGGAGACAAAGCCCTAAAACAAATGTGATTTGCATAAGATCCTAGAGCTGGAGTGGTGGAGTCAAAGCTTAAGGTCAAAGCCTACGGTCCCCCCCAAAGTCGGGGGGATGGCCGTCTTTTGAAAGCCAAGGGGTTTGTGTACAAGTGGCTGTCCCAGCCTCACAGACCGTCAAGCACTGAATAATACTTCTCGTGATGGAAGGGTATCCCGAAGACTCTTGGAGATTAGTCTAATGCCCTCACATGAAGGCTCAGGAAAGGGAGCCCCAGAGGGTGCTCATTCCCAGCATCTGTGCCCACCAGTTTCTTGCCTCTAGATCCCAAGCTCTTTCTGCTACAACAGAGCAATGCAGGAAAAAGCATCTCAAGAATGATAAAAGCAGCAGCCACCAACACCTATGCTCTAATAAGCATGGGCCAGGCTCGGTCCTAAGTACTTTTCACACATAAGCCTGACTTCACAGTAATTCCATGGCATAGAATTTTTTATTCTCTAGGTTTTACAGAGGAGAAAACCAAAGCAATTAAGTGGCCAAATAAATGAATGATCTAAGGTCACACAAACTGGTAAATGACAGAACCAGGATATTTTTTGAGTGAAATTTTCTTGATTTTAACGTATTTTGTTTTTGTTTCTTACAAACTCAGTCATTCTAAACAAAGCAAATAAAATTCACTGTCCAAGTTTTATCCTTTATTATTTCATGTTCTGAGACAAACTAATACTTTAGGTCAGCCGTTCTCCCTCAGGGGATTTGTGAAGTCAAAGCTATTTTCACAATATTCCAGACCTTATTTTTGTTAAAATGGACTGTGTTCATCGTTGCTATCTAGAGGAATTGACAAATATGTACTTAATGACTTTTAAGGTTCACATTTTCAACATGGTAAACACTGATGGTTATAACCCACAGAAACAAAAGCTCTGCAGAGACTCCAGTAAGCCCAAAAGTATAAAGAAGGCTGGAGACCAAAGAAGCCTGAGATTCAATGGTGTAAAAAACTGCTCTTATTTCCTTGTAAAAGAAAAGCATCTGCATAATTGTCTTCCTCTGTCACTACTGATCCTAGTATAGATCCAACTACTCATATTAATTAACGTTAGCCAGGTTAACTAACTTCTATTTCACAGAGAAAACTGAGGAGTAGGGATGACAAACTGAGAACTGTCTGGTATACTCAAGCATTTGGCAGATGATTAAAGCTGTGAGCAAACGTAACTATCTCTACAGCTACACATCCCTTTTTCATCTTCTTAAAGTGATAGAGCCAGGATTTAAATCCGGCAGGCTGGTCCTGAGCCCAGGGTCTTCACCACTAGACCTACTGTCTTTGAAGACATTGGTCCTCTCTGCACCTTTTCTTCTATATTACGTGTAAGTGAAGATCGTAGGCTGAGTGCAAACTCGTCAATGGGTAAAGAAACATCCAGAAAAACAGCACACCCTACGTTTCTTCGTTCGTGGCAGAGAACCTCCACCTTACAGATTTAGTGGCTAATACACAGCACAGATGAATATTCTCCAAATGGTATCACCATACAATGGCCTACGACAGATCTCCCTCAAGCAGCCATCTCTAACTGACAGCATACAACGTCACGTCCCTTTTACGTTGTAGGTAAGAGCACAGTTAAAATAATGTTAACAGGTACTTATTGAGGTGTAGCCTTTGTACAGGTGCTTTAAATCCTTTCAGGTGTGTACAGAGAGGTTCCCCATTAAAGATTATAGGACTCTGGAAAGCAATTTGTTAGCCCTCTTAACACCTCTCCTACTTTTTAGCCATGTGCTACAACTCCCAGAGCAGTTTGTGTCTTGCAAGGAATGAGCCTTTTACAAGTTGTGGTCTGATTAACCCCAGGAACTTTCCACCAGTTCTGAAACAATGTCAACAATGGAGGGGGGTCCCTCCACCTTTCCTGCTTCTGTTTGGAATCAAATATGTTAGAATCATTAACATCTCATCTCGGCTGCAGGGAACCTCAGAATTCATATAGACCTCTGTAGTCTGCAAGTACGTACAACTAAAACAACGAAAAGGGTGTAGTGTCTGGATTCAGAAAACCTGGGACCAGATGCCAACTCTGCCCTTGTGGGATGTCACCTTCCTTTGTCAGAGCTGTGCCAAGTTTTGGTAAAATGGATACGATACCTATTGCCAGAAGTGCTAGGGGTCTCAAAAAAAAAAAAAATAATAATGGGAGACAATTGCGGTTCAATGGAAGAAGATACTAGAAAAGAGTCAGATGATCTGAGTTCAAATTTCATGTTCTCCTAACCCACATCAATGTGCAACATGCGGTGATGCCATTTAACCCGAGTCTCAGTTTCATCCTCTGCAAAAAATGATGCACATTGTTTTAAGAGTTGCTTTGGGAAGAAAGAGACTAAAACCCACTTCTCTTCAGGTCAAGTCAATGCCATTTAGACTACAGCTGGCCTTGAAGTTTGCGGTCTGAGGCAAACTAGAGAGCACACGCCCCATTAAAGGGGCCCCACACAAACGAACTTATCTACGAAACAGAAACAGACTTACAGATGTAGAGAACAGACTTGTGGTTACCAAGGGCGGGCTGGGGAGGGGAGGGATGGATTGGGAGTTTGGGGGTTAGTAGATGCAAACTATTACATACAGAATGGATAAAAGCAAGGTCCCACTGTATAGCACAGGGAATTATATCCAATATCCTGGGATAAACCATATGGAAAAGAATATGAAAAAGAATGTATATATGTGTAGAACTGAGTCACTTTGCTAGACAGCAGAAATTAACAGAGCACTGTAAATCAACTATACTTCAATAAAAAATAAATTAAAAAAAAATAGTAAAGGTGCCCCAGAAGACTACTGCCACAGCGAACTGCAAGCCCAGAGCTGATAATTCTTCCAATTTTTCTACCTAAGCACTGAATCCAGATTTTTATGTGAAATCTCCCAATTATTAGAGTTTGCAATTAATTCAATTTTTTGAAGTATTGAACAGACATAGAAAACTTGTCTGCAGGTTACAGAAGAATCACAGCACCCTCTGAGGATAACAGCCCTAAACAACCTCAGGAGATCCTGAGCATCTTTGATAACTTAGATTAAAACTGCCCCCCCACTCAAGGAAAACACCCCCATGCAAATCAATACTCAGAAAAGTTTGCCCCCAGCTCCCTGGAGCTGCGTAAACCCCCCAAAGCCCATCCACATCCCCCCAGGTTAGGACATCATTTTTCCAGTGTTCTGACTCTTGCCCAAACAATCTAGAGCAGAAAAGCCACACTAAAGGACTCCCTAGTCTTACTCTTAAAAATAAAGCCTCAAAGGACTAAAGAATAATTCCAGAGAAGCGTTCATTTTAGAAAACACTAGCAAGAGAATCCCATAATTTAAGATTAAACATTTTAAAGCATCACTAACTCATCAATGAGCCCTCACATTAACCTGGTAAAGTGTATTTTTGTAATTTGCTCCAATGAATTCAACTTCATTTGCCCAGGTTCCTTTTCTAATAATAGATGCAAAGGGCCCACAGAGACAGAATGAAAAAACCTTCAGTGGGCTTTAGAATCAACCAATCCGCATGTCAGAGCCGGGCCTTCAGGCAACAACTGTTTCTCATGAGCCTCAGTTTCTCACCCCTGAACGGTGCTAATAACAACTACCACGCAAGAGTTGGTAGAATTAAATCATGTATGGCAAGTAATTGGGTCAAAAAACATTTGTGGGGCTTCCCTGGTGGCGCAGTGGTTGAGAGTCCGCCTGCCAATGCAGGGGACACGGGTTCGTGCCCTGGTCCGGGAAGATCCCACATGCTGCGGAGCGGCTGGGCCCGTGAGCCATGGCCGCTGAGCCTGCGCGTCCGGAGCCTGTGCTCCACAATGGGAGAGGCCACGGCGGTGAGAGGCCTGCGTACCAAAAACAAAAACAAAAACATTTGTGATGGTTGTCACTTTGCTGTTGTTTTAACTACAGACCGAGCCGGTTCATTTATGTTTTGCCCATAATAGTGCTGTTGAAATTTTTATTATTATTTTTACATTTATTTAGGTAATCATGAATAGAAAATGTATTCACATGGTTCAAAACTATCCAAGTATAGTGGGAAAAAAATTCCTTTCCAATTGTGTCTCTCATCTGCCAGTCTGGCCCTTCCCACCATGGAGAATCACTACCATTCGTCTCTTGGATATTAGAAAAAATATGTCATCTTCCCTCCAACCAATCCCATGACAATTATAGCATATTACACTCTAGATACAGACTTACTTGTTTTCACTTACTGTATCACCGAGATTTCTACAAATGAATACATGATGATACTCAATACCATTTTTCTATGACTACACAGTATTCCACGGTATAAATGAAGCGCTTATATACTTACTGAGACACACATTGAATAGGTTGTTTCCAATCTTCTGTTGTTAAAAACAAAAGTATAGTAAAAGAAAAGTTGTTTTAGTCAAGTTACTTAATTTCTTCCTGCCTCCACTGTCTTGTTTAGAAACGGAGACACTATTAATCCCACCTCACAGAGTCGTTTTAAGAATGAAATGAGTTGAAAATATACAAAACCCTTCGTTCCTGAAATCAGGTAAGGGCTCAGCAAGTGTGGCTTTTCTTAATTACATAGGTCATCTCATACCCATGTAAGTATATCTGTAGGATAAATTCCAGTAGTGGAGCTACCAGGACATTTAAAAGGAAATGGGGAATGGATGTTAATGGTGAAAATCCCAGAAGATTGGGGAAATCAACATGAGAAATGAGATGTCCGCTGACTTCGCTGGGGGAGAAAAAGGCCAGAGGTTACAACAGGGACTTCAGAAGTCTACAAGTCCTTTCTGGGGAAAGTGGCTCTTGAACTGCTTTGGGAAAATAACCTCACCCCTCAGATTCTAAACTCTTCTCCGTTCTTTGCATAAACCACCAAAGTGTCCTGGAAATGCCCGATTCTTGGCAGCCAAGCTACATTTCCCAGATTACCTCTCAATCCTAGAGGAAACATCAAAAACTTGGCCAAGATCACATGTCCCTATTTTCAGTACTGGAAAATGAGGCTGCAGGAGTTTGGTGGCTCTGGGCCACAGAGTTCGAGAAAAGGACATGGAGAAAGAGAGTCAAAGCAAGTAATGGCCAGACGCCGGCCAACATTTGCAAGCTCAGCAACTGCAAGGCATACCGTCTACACCAACGCTGGGGTCCACAGCTGCCTGCACCAAAAGCACACTTAATCCAAAACAAAGGGAGGGACAGGCTGATGAGAATATCAAGTTCTAGAAGTTGCAAACAGGCTTCAGAGCTACTGAAGGCAAACCCCTGAGCAGGAGAAGCTATACGAGAGGTAAATTAGAACAATCTCCGCTCCATTGTGTTTTCATCTGCCTATCAAAAGATGGATGTCAGGGGCTTCCCTGGTGGCGCAGTGGTTGAGAGTCCGCCTGCCGATGCAGGGGACATGGGTTCGTACCCCGGTCTGGGACGATCCCACGTGCCGCGGAGTGGCTGGGCCCGTGAGCCATGGCCGCTGAGCCTGCGCGTCCGGAGCCTGTGCTCCGCAACGGGAGAGGCCACAACAGCGAGAGGCCCGTGTAACGCAAAAAAAAAAAAAAAGATGGATGTCAGGGTTTCCAGTGGGCAGGATCCGTGTATATTTGCAGACTTGGCTTCCTTTACTCCACCTCCTTCCCGCCCTGCTCCTAACCTCTACTTCACCTCCCCCCAGATCTCAGCAAAATAACAAGGGAAAAACAGCACTTGGACCACCAGCTGGGAAGAATTCCAACTTCGGCTGCTGACAAAGAAAACCAACATAAATTCGGTCTGAATGTGTTACACAGACATCCCGAAATCCATCTCACCTAGTTAAAAGGAGGAGCTTTAGAGCAGTTACTCCTGACGATAGCATTGAGGACCTTCAGGAGGGTATTTGCAGAGCCCATCAGCTCGCAAGGAGCCTTCCATTGCCTTGGGCTGAAGGCATCAATCCTCACGAACAACGGAGGGGCCTCCAAGTGTTCTCGCAGGCTCTATGGAACCTCATGAAAGTTTTAAGAACTCTCTCAGCTCACATCTCACTTTTTCTCACCCTGTCGCATCTCAGGCTTCAGTTCCTCTTGTTTCCAGAAGCTACTTCCAGAGCCAACTCTCACGGTGCCAAGGCTTACAGTAACACCCCGATGGAAGAGCCACGTTGATGAAAGCTTTCTGTGGGGTAATTCAATTCTGCCCAGTAATATGATGCTGGGAGGACAAGGTAGAGGAAGGGAGAGAGGAGGGGTAAGGAAAAGCGAGAGCCATAAAGATGCACGAAAGAAAATGTATGCACCATGGGGGAGAGACTTACCCACCCAGTCATGGCTATTTGTCATTTCAGCATGGCAGCCACTCACCACAAGACAGTGTTATGATGCTCAAGTATCACCTCCTCAGACAGGCCCTCACTGGCCACCATAGCCAAATACCCTCGGATTCCTTTCCCCACCTGCTTTGTGTTCAACATGCTACCTGACATTAAAAGTACACTCCACCTGATTTGCCTATTCACCGTGCCCCTGCCTAGTATGGAAGCTGCAGAGGGGCATGAATCGTGCCTGTCCCATTCATACTCTATCCCCAGCGGCTTGAACAGTGCCAGGAACAGAGGAGGCGCCCAGAAACATTCACGAATGAACAGCTGAAATTAGACGACAGCTATTTTATTCATTTAAAAAACTGCCTATACAAGGAAACAGATTCTCCCCTGAAGCCTCCAAAAGGAAACAACCTTGCTGACACTTTGCATTTAGATTTCTGACCCCCAGAACTGTAAGAGAATATATTTGTATTGGTTTTTTTTGTTGCTGTTGTTGTTGCTGTTTTTGCGGTACGCGGGCTTCTCACTGCTGTGGCCTCTCCCATCGCGGAGCACAGGCTCCAGACACGCAGGCTCAGCGGCCATGGCTCACAGGCCCAGCCGCTCCGCAGCATGTGGGATCTTCCCGGACCAGGGCACGAACCCACGTCCCCTGCATCGGCAGGCGGACTCTCAACCACCGCGCCACCAGGGAAGCCCTATTTGTATTTTTTTTTTAAAAATTAAAAATTAAAATTATAAAACTGCCTATAAAGTGAAATTTCTATAAATCAAAACCCATTTTCCCACTGCCATATTATGATGTGGAGAGGGGGAAAAAAAGCACTGAGCCAATACTGGGCCCAAGTCAGCCTGGCCTTTCATGTGAAATACTTCACTTAATTCCCAGGACTCTCTGAGATAAGCATTATTAACACTGTTGCAGATCAGGAAAACTGAGGTTCTGAGAAGCTAAGACATCTTATCCCAAATTACAAATGTGGAAGGTGACATTTCTTGTCTGATTCCAAATTCCCCTGTACCTCTTACCTCCCACTTTCCCCCTTTTCTGGCTCAGAAGGCTTTCGTTTGCATTTCAAAGGATCCGGTTTCCCTCTGCCATGCTCCGGAGACACACAATTAATATTCACTTAAGGATAAATTCCAAACTGCATCTATGATCTCACGATTTCAAGGAACCCTTTTAATCACTTCAGAAAATGGGAAGAGTCTGTTTTTATAAATGATTCTGGAAGGGAGGACATGTGTCATCCTCAGAGCACCAGACAGGACAAGAGAACATCAGCCGCTGGTAGCCCTGGTGCAAAGGGAGATGCTCACGGACGCAGAAGCAGGAGCACAGGGGACCGCTTCAAAGACCCGCTCTCCGTCTCCACATTTCCCCTTCACACAACTGCCCCCACAAATATTATTTCTTGTCTTCAGAGCGCTTCGTTATCATTTACCAATAAAGGAAAACTCATAGATGTAAGTTTTCAAAAACTCTGGCCTAAAAGCAGGGAACCATTATTGAAGTGCACGCCAGATGCTGGTTTTAATTCCAAAGCAACCCTGCAATCATCAAGCGTTATTAAGAAGGCTTGCTGGAAGCTTCTGCTGCACACAGAAGACGTATGACAGTGTTCCTCCTGGGCTAAGGTCTAATTCCTGAAGAAGTCGTTGTGACCTCCCAGTGTGCCACAGGTATCAAAAGGCACTTCGGGAGTGACCCTGCTCCTGGGGAGCTACTATGTCTAAAGCTAGAGGGAGTAAGCTGCTGTGCCTGCATGTTCAGTCCTGAGTCCTCTGCTAGCACAGTGGGCGGGGCCCACAGCATCCTTCCGGGCTGTGGGCTTCCCGAGCCCAGAGAACAGATTCCTGCAAGGCCACTTGACAAGGCAGTCTGCAGTGGAAGAACTGTGCCCAGCTGGAAACTCTAGCATCAGTGGTAGCACAGGGCGATTAAGAACAGGGCTTGTAGGGTAGAGACAGCTGGCTGAAATCCCAGCTCTGTATGTCACCACTGTTACACCTGGGGCTTCGTACATCACTTCTCTATTGGCCTCCTCATCTGTAAAATGGGAAGATAATAATTACTACCTCACAGGGCAGCCTGTAAAAATGATGTATATAAACTGCCTGCCAAATAACAAGCACTCAATCTAACATTAACCAAAAAAATAATTATTATTTTTCTCACAAAAATTTTACCCCAGGAGCTATTTTCTTTTAACTTACCCTTATTGCTCTGACTTCAATTATACCCCAAATAAAAGCCTTTTCCTAAATCTGATGTAGCAGGCTGGTGGCCTGATTCTTTCTATCATTGCTAAGAAGGTACCTGACCCTGGTTCTTACTCTTGTCTCTAAAATTAAGCAAATGAAGCTATCCATGCTGTGGGTGAAGAAAGTGTAAGCCATCTATCTCTTTGTGTTCACTGGTTTGAGACAGACCCTATTCTCACCTGAGCTAGGCCTTACTGACCTAGGAAGAGAGAACTAGGGTAGATAAGCCATTCGCTAGACCCAAAGAGAAAAGCAGAGAACATGTGATAGTAGGATAGGATATGGCACTTAGAAAGGAGGGAATGGACTTGGAGTCAGAAGTCAGGAGAGTGTGATCCTACAACCTAAAACCCACGAGCCACATACAGGGTTGCCAGTTTAGCAAATAAAAATACCGGATGCCTAGTTAAATGTGAATCTCAGATAAACAACGTGTTTTTTAGTATAACAATACCCACTAATTCTTTTTTTTTTTTTTTTTGCCGTACGCGGACCTCTCACTGTTGTGGCCTCTCCCGTTGCGGAGCACAGGCTCTGGACGCACAGGCTCAGCAGCCATGGCTCACGGGCCCAGCCGCTCTGCGGCACGTGGGATCCTTCTGGACCGGGGCACAAACCCGCGTCCCCTGCATCGGCAGGCGGACTCCCAACCACTGCGCCACCAGGGAAGCCCTCCACTAATTTTTAAAGTATAAGTATATCCCATTAAATTTTTAGTATATCTCAAGTACTTTATGGGCCATACTAAAAATATTCATTGTTTATCTGAAATTCAGATTTAACTGGCCATCCTGTATTTTATCTAGCAGTTCTAGCCACATAAAGATCTTGAATCTACCTGATGTAGTAAAAAGGTCATGGATTTTGGAGTTAAACAGAGCTGTGTGTGAATCCCAGCTCGACCACAAACTAAATTGTAATTCCGGCAAGTTATTTGACCTACCCTACTCTCACATTCCATATCTGTAAATGGCAATGCTAACACCTCACAGGGCTGTTCTATAATGTACATGAAATAAAGATAATGATAATAACTACTAATATGGCTGCTGCTTCACTGATTAAGTGCTCAACCAATGTTAGTTTTCTTTGCTCTTTGAGCCTCAAGTCTTTCCCTCCATAAAATGGGCTTAAGGGTATTGGTAATAGAATTCATATATATTTTCTGGTAAGAATGATCCTTTGCCTTCCTCCCACAAATCTCCAGAAATCTTAATAACTAATTTTGGGGCGCTTGACAAAATATCCCCTTTCCCACTCAAAAAAAGTAACTTTTTGTCCGCATGGTTGTGATAAATGTATTTGATGGGAAATTGTCTTGAGTTTCTTCTCAGAAGTTCCCGTATTCTCCCCCTCACATCCCCTAAACCAGTATTTCTTTAAAATGTGGTGTGAGAACGTCAGTAGAAGAACCACCAGTGGTTACGAAGGACTTTCCTGGGTCCCAACCACAGTCCTACCAAATCAGAGTTTCTGGGGTGGACCCAAAAAGCATCCTTCCTAACAGCCCTCTTGGGTGATTGTTAAACACACTGAAGTTTGGGCACCCATCACCCCAAAACCTCAACCCTGAGCCTAGGAGCTCTACCAGCAGATTCACCTTTCCCAAAGTTTACATGCTCAAGGAAAATTAACAGACCCTGAACATTCCATGAAGGAGGGCAATGGAACATTCTAGAATGATACAGGAATGGAAGTTTCAAAGCTTTTTTATGAGGAGCAGATCAGCTCATCTAACACTCTGTTTTGGAGTATTTATGTCAAATTGACATTCCAATTTCAAAACCATATATAAAACTCTATTCAATTATTTAGCACTGTACAGATTTTACATAACTCTTGAAGTTACTGACTCCATTCATTTTCCTTCGGTCTACGAGACAGATTAATCTAAAATGAATTAAGACAGGCAACCAGAAGTAATGTTACCGTGGCCAGTAAAGCGTCTTTAAACTGTTGGATCAGTAAGCTGCTTAGGGTCCTGGAGATCAGAAGCCACATCTGCTCAGCAGTCGTGTGCTTTCAAGAAAAGGATTTAGAAACCGTGTTCGTCCACAATGACAAAAACTCAAGAGAAGGGGTGATGCTTAACCCAAGCTTTTGCTTTTAGCGCTTCCTCCCCCCAAAAGAGAGACGGTGAAGACGACTAAGGTACCAATATTTCAAGTTATCTCAAAATGAATAAATGCTTCCACATTACTGTAATGTAACACTTCCAATAATTCAAAAACAAATATTTTCTAAAATACCCTAAATTATCCCTGACATCAGGTTGCTTAGGGTAGAGCAGAGAATGAAAATAAAGAAACAATTATAAGATATGCTAAGAAGTATTAAAACGAGGGAGTTGTGGTATCAAAAGGGACAGCAAAGCCGGACGCTGGAGAAAAGGAACATCACAGAAAATTTCCCGGGGAAGGTGACGTCTAAACCAAGAGAGAGGGAAAAGTAGGTGTTATGGGTTGAAATGAGTCCCCCAGAAAGATGCTGAAGTCCTAACTCCAATACTTCAGAACGCGATCTGTTCAGAAACAAGGCTGTTAGAGATATAATTCGTTAAAATGAGATCATACTAGGGTAGGTTGGGCCCTTAATCCAATATGACCGGAGTCCTTTCAAGAAGAAGAAAAAGACATAGAGAAGAGAATGCCATGTGAAGGCAAAGAGACACAAGACACAGAGGGAAGATATCCATGTGAAAATCATACAAACCAAGGACACCTGGAGATACCAGAAAGACACAAGAAAAGAAGCCTAGAGGCTTCAGAAGGAACATGGCCCTGCCAACACCTTAACTCTGGACTTCCAGCGTCCAGACCTACAGGAGAACAAATGTCTGTTGCTTAAAGTGTGTGATACTTTATTATGACAACCCTAGGAAACTAATAGAATAGGAGTGAGCCAAAGGGGATGGACGGGCTCCTGGCAGGGACAACAACAAAGGTAAGGCATGGAGGTAAAGGAGAAGATGGACTTGGTTCCAAGGAACCACAGGAATTCAGCTTAGTTGGGGGAAGCAAAGGCAGGCAGTGGCTGGAGGACACTGCCTGGGGCAGTAAAGTCCATCTTCTGCTCTGTGTCACACCAATCAGAAGGCTCCACTCTAAGGATTAAACCCAACCTCCAGGAGGGTGTACAAGAAGCATGAAAAGGCTGCCAGTAAAAATTAACCGACAACAATAAAACAACACCAAGATGGAAGTGTGCTCTCAAAAACCATCAGTACTGGGGCTTCCCTGGTGGTGCAGTGGTTAAGAATCCGCCTGCCAGTGCAGGGGACACGGGTTCGAGCCCTGGTCCGGGAAGATCCCACATGCCGCAGAGCAACTAAGCCCATGTCCCACAACTACTGAGCCTGCGCTCTAGAGCCCATGAGCCACAACTACTGAGCCCATGTGCCACAACTACTGAAGCCCACACGCCTAGAGCCCATGCTCCACAACAAGAGAAGCCACCACAATGAAAAGCCTGTGCACCTCAATAAAGAGTAGCCCCCGCTCGCCGCAACTAGAGAAAGCCCACGCGCAGCAATGAAGACCCAACGCAGCCAAAAATAAATTAATTAAATAAATTTTTTTAATTAAAAAAAATCATCAGTATTTACTGCTGGTAAAAACAAGTTTTCAACACAATCACAAAACCTGGAGTGAGTGACTGGAAGAGACACTGCAGCCTTTCAGGGTTCTGTCTCTTTATCTGGGTGCTGGTTCCACAGATGAGTTCACTTCGTGAAAAATCATCAAGCTGAGTCCCTGTGACTTGTGAACTTCTCTGTATGCACGGTATGCTTATAAAATTTCCAATGAAAGAGGGAAAATGCAATACATAGCATCCTGTTCCCCCAGATGGACTGGTATGATCCTATTTATAAGGACAAGATGTCCACCATCTTGAACTTAAGTTACTTCTATCCGTTTGTCTCCTTGAATCCAAATCTCATCACCTTAGGATAAATTTTAAACCTCCAAGACATTACTAAGTAAAATAGCCGCCACTCTCCTTACACATTATCCTCTCTTTTGTAGGCTAATTAAAGAGCATGTTTTGGCTGGCCTGGGTAAATAATAGAATATGACTTCATATTTAAACAACAGATCTCACTTTTGAAAGGTTCGGTCTCTTGCAAAACCTCAGGTTTTGGATGCAATGGAAGAGTTATTTGATACTTGTTTTTACTCGGGTTGCTAAAGTAAATAAAGTAATAAAGCCAAAATTGGGTCCTCAAGAAAGCTGAGGTCAGGGCCAAAGACTCAGGATTCTGCCTCTATCCCCGCTCACCTGGATGGCAAGCAAACACCCTCACCATTGCTTTAGAAAGTAGATGAAAAATACTTGAACTGAGCCTGCAGTTTAATGAACAAAACAGGTATCAGCTAGAAAACCTCCTAATTGGAAGATTACATTTCTAGTTATAACCCCAAAACGTCTTTTGCAAATTACCAAAGCAACTCAAATCTGCGCAATCTTAATTTAAAGCAACATCATTTGAGACCGCGAGGAACCTAATTGCCAACTAAGCGACTGTTTCCAACCATAATTGGCTTCACACAACCCTGCACACAATAGTGTACACACATGCCTAAACCACCGGAGGTGGAGGCCTCTGGGCTAAGCACAGGACTGCCAAAAGAATCTTTGGAAGAATGCAACAGAAGGAATGATCACTCGCACGTGATTTTCCATGCTTGGCTTAGAGCAATGTCACCTTCCAGAACGCTTCCCTGAAATGTCAAGAAGGAAATTAGTGCAGTTCATTGCACAAGGAATTTTTTTCTTCTTGCAACTCATGTCCATGCTTCCTGGGAATTCTCAACACCTTACAGCAGAACATTATGACATATACATGTACCAACGAAGACAAATCCGTTGAATAATGTCCCCCGAAACACATACGCTCCAACCCCAGTACCTTAGAATGTGATCTTCTTTGGAAATAGGGTCGTTGTAGATGTGATTAGTTAGGTTGGGATGAGGTCATACTGGAGCAGGGTGAGCCCTTAATTCAGTGTGACTACTGTTCTTATAAAGAAGAGGAAATTTGGACACGGGGACACACACACACACACACACACACACACACACACACAGAGAACACCATGTTAAGATTAAGGCAAAGATTGGGGCAATGCTTCAATAAGCCAAGAAACACCAAAGATTGCCAGCAAACCACCAGAAGCTAAGTGAGACACATGAAGCTGATTCTCTCTAACAGCCCGCAGAAGGAACCCTGCTAACACCTTGATCTTGGACATCTGGTCTCCAGAACGGTGAGGTCTATGTTGTTCTCGCCATCAAGTTTATGGATCCTGCTATGGCAGCCCTAACAAACTAATACAATGTACGTCTACCAAATTTTTAACTAAAAATCTTCGTGTGCCCCTGTGTCCTATTTGTCTGTGCACGTATATAGTTACTCACCAGTGAATAACCTTAAGATTACTAACCCCTTGGTTGTCTGATCTGCAATAGTTGTGGGTATATGAGGTTAATCACAGGACTGGGGAAGTTCTGACTCACAATTCCCAAAGGCTGAAGTTCCAAATTTTGTCATGCAGCCCTGAATTCACTTCAGCTCTGGGAAACCTCAAATCCCAAAGAGAAACATGATCTGGTATTCTCTCGCTTCTTTCCAATACAGGTGCAGGTATAATTTAATAACAGTGCCCTGCTTCCCGAGTGCAATTAAAAATGGCCTTCATTACTCCTCTGAATGTGTTTTATAATACTGCAATCTATGGTTCAATAAAAAAGCAAGTACTGCACCTATCATGGCAACGCTGTAAAAAGTGATCAATGTGCTTTTGGTAGCTCCAGAGGCAGAGGAAAAAAAAAAGACTTAAAGAAATATACACAAAATAATCTAGTCCAATGTGAGTGGCTTTAGAAATCCATGTTTCTTCATTTCTGAAACCTATGATTTCCCTAACTTTAATTAATTCCTTTCTCTTTCACTTAGGAAGGAGTAAGGTCAGACAGTAACAAAAAAGGGAGATGGAAATGGGAGAAATAGATTCAAATGTCTATACAGAGGGGGCCCCAAGTCTTGAGTACATGTAACTCCAAGGAGTTCTCTGAACTGCTATGCTCAAAAAAAAAAAAAAAAGCATGTGTGCATGTGTCTGTGTGTGTGTGTGTGTGTGTGTGTGTGTGTGTGTGTGGAGAAAGAGAGACAGAGAGAGAGAGAGACAGAGAGAGAGAGAGAGGAAGAAAAAGAATATGAATCAGAGACATGCTGGTCAGAAGAGGAATAATGATTAATACGAGTAACCCAGCATTAAATTGTTAGCAGAACCGCAAGTAAATGGTGGGTTCTACTGCAGGAAAGATTCATTTCCGTAATTATTCATCCCACATCCCCTGGACCCGGAAAAGGACTCCCTACATCTTCATAGGGATGCAATGGTCATCTCCCAGGCCTTACGGTCCCCAGAGTCTTTATCTTTCTTTCCCCCATCCCCAACCATTCTTAACAAGGTGATCTGAACAGGCTGAAGGTTTCTGTGTGTCAGGCACTATTTTAAGTACTGGATATGAAATATTGTTAACATCCTCTTTTTAGATTTGCAAAGGTTAAACAACTGCCCCAAATTACTTACCCTGGTTAGTAAGCGGCACAGCCAGGACTGGAACCCAGGCATCCAGGTTCCAGGTTCTGGTCTCTTCACCACCACCAACATTGCTTTCTAGTAAACAGTGGTTAAATAACCAAAAGCCATACATCCAATGCTTGAGGAATGCTTTTTACTGTCTCGTGTTTCAGACCTCTGACTCGTCCAACGTGGAAAAGATACTGCAGCAATGCCAGCTAGTCAACCCAGTTCATCAGTTTGGGGGGTTATTCACAGTCTCTGATTCTCTTCCACCTCTATTGGCACTTATTATTTTAGTGTTCTCCCAACAGCTTCAGAAAAAAAAAAACAAAAAAAAACGTATTTTGTTTTTATAAAGGAAGAAAACCTAAAATCTCTATTTGGGGCTTTATTTGTAATCCTTATAAAACCGCTTGTCTGGAGAAAATCTTAACAAAATTTTATATGGAGATATTCAACAGATGCAATCATCTGGTCTCAGTTCCTACAGCCACAGAAAATGGAAACATTTCGCTCTAACTATTGAGTTTACTCTGACATTATTAGAGATTCTATTTACAAATCTCCCCCCTTGCTAGATTTAGAAAGAGACAGCTCGAGGTCTTTTCTCTATACACCTTTGCTTTTAACTTTTGTGCTACATTTTGATCCAGACCTAGTTATTGATGGAGGTGTCCAAGGTAGAGGTGGTTTTAAAAGCATCGAGTGAAATCAGAGCTGTTTTAATTGTGTTATCTAAAACACACTGCAGATGCTATGATAATCCTCTAGAAAACAATGCTTGGCGTATTATCTGATCAAAGATACAAATATAGAGCATCTTCAAATTTTCAGCTACCCAGCATCATACAAAGGAACGAGGGCAAGCTAAGCCTGGCTGTCACAGTCTTCTTTGATTAAAACACAGAGTATGTCCTTCAGCGTTAAGCACTGTCTGAGGTTATTTCGGGAGCATGCCTGATCGAATAGTATTATATTATGGGTTAGCATGGCTGAGGGGAAAGAGACCTGGATTCGTGAGTCACAGAATCTGTGTGTTCTTAGGTCCTCACTTTGCTGTCTCGGTGACCTTCCAAGCCACTTAGCCTCTCTGCACCATAGCTCCCTTGCCTATAAAACAGGGATGGTAATACCTACCCTCCTTCTGACTTGAGGGGGTAGTTCCACAGCTCAAATAAGGCGATATATGTAAAAAGTACTTTGCAAAACGTTCAGCATCAAAGTTATTACTGAGCCATGTGGGGAAGAAAGAGTTAAACCAAATCTACACCCTTGAATGTAGCCTAACTTTTCAGTGATAAACATTTTACAGCTTCCAGGATATTTCTGTATGTTAGAACACTATTTATGAGTTCACTTCAAAGCTTCTAATTTCAGTTAGACTCGGCGGAAAGCTTACACATTAAAATTTCTCTATAAATCATTTACTGTGAAAATATGAACTTTTATTTAAAAATTTTTTAAAAGAGGGAGGCTTTAATTGGTAAGGACTGCCTAACTATACACTTTGGGTTGCTCCTACGAGCATATTTTTCATATGGCAGGCAGTTAATAATGTATCACAAAGGTTTTGTTATGACCACTAAAATATGAGATCTTTAGGTGTCTCTCCCCGAAGTCTTGAAAGTACTTCCAACCAGAAAATCCTCATTGGGTCAAAGTCATTTGGTAGCTAAGGTATAAGATACATATATTTAATCTCTCTTCTGGACTAAACATTTAGCTAATAATTGTCAGGAAGTTTTCGACATGAAAAATTTATGACTCAAATAAAATTTCTCTGTTAGAAGTTCAGGTACTGAGCTATGAGCACAGTCAAATGGACACTTCTGGAAGATGGCCAATTTTAAGAACATAAAAATTGTCACCCTGGGTCAGACCAAAAGTCTCGTTTCTATCAGACTGTATGGCATCAAATGGCGGACAATGGCGTCAAAACCTACTTGTACAACAGAATTGTTTGCCCATGTGATGATGGACTCAGAGGCTGGGGTGTTGTCTGCATGTTGAGAAGCCATCAATGGGCTTTGCCTAAATCATCCCTGAACACACGCCCTGGCATTTCAGACAGCACAGGCACTTGGGAGTAATGAGCTCCATATGCCTGCTACCCGGTGGGCAAAGCCATTCCATTTCCCTTTATTTGAACTAAAACTACCTCCTTCCAGCTTAAAGAGGTGCCCTTTGGTTCCAGCATCCTGGGACTTGGTAAGAAAGTCCACATTCCACCTGTCCATACCCTACACATCTCCCTTTATCCTACCACTCTCCTCCTACTGCTCTCAAGTCCTCATCTTTTTGCTCTTTACTTTATCTGGAAACCACACCATCCTCTTGATCATTTTAGTTGCCCTGATCAACCCATTTTAATGAATGTAGAGAGAGATCTGGGTTTTCCACCTGAAATCAAATAGACACTTGGCTGAAAACCAAGAATTTCCATAAGCCTCCCAACTCATAAAATTCCAGGTAAACTGACCATCAGTGAAACCTCAGTCACGGCTTTCATATTAGGTACAGATTGTGTTACCTAAGGGCAATAACTTGTTTGGTATCTGTGAAGCTGATATATATGAATATATTGATACAATGGAGGAAACAGAAAGAAAGAAGAATGGGGGGAGGAATATAGAAAAAAGGATACATGCTTAATTTCCCTTAAGATTAGCTCCCAAGGTTAAGCCAATAGTGTCTGTAATTGTTGCTCATTATTTCAATAATTTCAGAGATTTATTACTTTCCGGAATGCAGCTGGGTAGATTAAAAGAAACAACTAATTACTTTTCATGGCTGAAAGAGTGTCCTATCATTTATGGAGGTAAACGCATGTGGGAAACAGTGAGGGTCAAATACTTTGAACCCTGGATCATTCATAGCATGAGGCTTGGCACCCAGGCATATTTTGATATGTGAGAACTGTATCTAAAGTCAAAAGTCAAATGAATGAAGGGAAGGAAAAGAGGAACAGATGGGTAGGGGATTCAAGTCTGTCGCTTCCATCTGGTGTCATAAACCAAGTCATAAGCCACACGAAATTTCAGGGTAAGGTCTCATTATTTCCTGGAAAGTAACTGAATGTGACATAAGTGTTCGACATGTTTCATAAAAGAGCAAAATAGTTTCGCTACTTAGGATGAGTTAAGGTTACGTTGGCATTTGTGATTAGCTAAGGAAAAAGGAAGTTTGTGGGCAATAAGGTAAATAAGGAGAAATTTACTTAAGAGAGATTTTCAAGCACTTCAAATACAATAACAAACAAGCAATGGGCTAAATTATAAATGACTCAAGAACTCTTATTAAGAAGGAATGTTCCTGACCATTGGCGATTAAGTACGGTGCTGCCACAATCCACACAATGGGAGGATAGCAACAAATAAGCCTTCTCTGGCTCTGGCTTAGAAGAAAGTTCAGTCAGCAGAAGGGGAGCTTCAGATAGGAATACCTTGACTCCCTTGGCCATTTGAGATGCAAGAAGTGGACTGATGTAAATGTAAACTGAACCCCAGCCTACGAGGAAAATAGGACGGTCAACCTTCAGAAATGAATGAGCACCAAATCCAGATGCAGAGCTGTACCTAAAAATTCATCACTCCTTCTCTGCCCCAAACACTCCCTATATTTTCAGTCATTTTCAAGACAAAAGATTTAAAACTCAAGAGTTAGAGGAAAACACTAAAAAGGAAAAAAGTGATGGTAAATTTGAAAGAAAAAGTGGCTGTAGCATAAGTAATATAGATCTCCAGTAGCTTATTAGACTCAAGACTTTAGCAAAGAAACAGAGTGGCTCATTCATGATAATGTCAGCTCCGGAGTTCGCAGTGCCATTTCTGCCTGCATGTTTGTTCATCGTCCCACTGCGGCTCCATATCAGGTACTAAGCACTTAACTTGTGCCAGATGTTAGGAACACAGGTATCTGACATGAGTCTCACCTTCAGTGGACCAGAGGCTCCAGCATGGCAGTCACTCCTTTCCCTCCTCGTCTCTCTAATCTACCCTGTCTTATTTTCTGGATGCCTCATTAAGAAATGACCACGTAGGGGCTTCCCTGGTGGCGCAGTGGTTGAGAGTCCACCTGCCGATGCAGGCGACACGGGTTCGTGCCCCGGGCCGGGAAGATCCCACATGCCGCGGAGCGGCTGGGCCCGTGAGCCATGGCCGCTGAGCCTGCGCGTCCGGAGGCTGTGCTCCGCAACGGGAGAGGCCACAACAGTGAGAGGCCCGCGTACCCAAAAAAAAAAAAAAAAAAAAAAAAAAAATGACCACGTGGAAGAATTTTCCAAAAAAAAAAAAGGGGGTGTAAATACCCTATTTAACCACCATGGTTTTTCTTGACTGCTTTATGTCAACCTTTCTAGGATGGCTGACTTCTTAGGAATTGGTTAGAAACAAAAAAAAAAAAGAAAGTGCCTAGCGTCTACAGATAAAAAATGTGTTTGATGGTAAAGTGCAACTGTTTTCCGGAAGGCAGCATTTCCTTCCTACCCAAAGGAAGCTTCCACCTCATACATTCATCCATCCAGTCAGCCATTTGTTTGTCATTCATTATCCATTCATGCAACCGTGATCTATGGTGATTCTACTACATATGTTTCAGGCAAAGCACAGGCTCTAGGGATAAAAGGACTTGAAAAAAAGGAAGGGAGGGAGGGAGGAAGGAAGGAGAGCAAAGCAAAGCTTCCCGTCTTCATGGAACTAGGAGTTTAGCAGAAGAGGAAAGATGTTATTCAAATAGTCATACAAATATAGAATTTTAAAATTCTGATGCATGCTATAAATGGACAGGCCATGAAACTACGCAGCACAGAGCAGGGTAACTGAGCTAATGTGAGGGAGCAGGGAAGGCTTCTGTTTGAGGGACTAACAGAAGAACGGGGGTGTGTGTCTGGAGAACTGAGAAAGAGGAAGACTGGTGATAATGAGCTGGAGAGTCAGAGGGGAACCAGGTCACACGGGGCATGTCCTTGCAGGACATAAGGAGGCTGTCTTTCATCTAAATAGCAGGAGGGAGACGACAGATATTAATGTGTTTTAAACAGTACCATGAGAAGTCCAGATTTATGAGTTCAAACTTTATCTTGATGTTTGTATATGTATGTGCGTTTCTATGTATGTGTATTAATGAATCCTTGTATGTGCATGCAATATCTCTAAAAGGATACAAAAGAAACTGGTATTAGTGATTGCTTCTGGGGAAGGAAACAGAAACTATAAGCTAGGGTAAAAGAAAGGCTTCTTTGTCATTGTACCCTGGGGACAGAGTGGGAAGGAAAAGAAGTCAGTTGCTATAAATATTTTTCGCTGAATTAGAGGCACAGGACTGAGGTGGGCAAAAATAAAACAAAATAAAATGAAATAAAACAGAAAAGAAAAGAAAAGAAAAAATAACCAACAAAATCAACTCTATATACGAAGGGACCGGATCCATCACTGACTGATGTTTGCTGCCTTAACTATGAAAAGAACGGCAAAGTGCAGAAGCAGATTTCTAGGCTGTGAAAGCAGCCAAGGACCTGAAGAGCTGACATTCCAGCCAAAGAATGTTGTGGAATAAAAAGAAAAACAAAATAAACCAACACCAGGTTTAAGATAACGGAAAGAGCTTGATACTATCTATGCAAGCCTCACTCAGATGTGCCTTGAAAGACGTCTGACGGAAAAGCTTAGAAACTTTCTCTGAGGTGCTACTTTCAACAGCTTTTACCCTCTGGACCAGAAAAGGCCCAAATAAGCAAAATACGAGGCACGGTAAATGCAGGCAGAAGATTGTAAAAGGAGAGCGAGGAGATGGGTTTGCAAGGTCAGCAAGTCACTGAGTGGCTAAATGATGGCGCTGTGAACCTCCAGCAGAGCAGTTTGGGGCTCAGAAAGAAAAAGGTGATAAAGGAGCCCTGTTTTTTTCTTTCTCCCATTGCTGCTGTTTTCCCAGAAACATGACTTCAATCAATTATGAAACATGCCAGCTGACAGTGAGAATTCATCAAATGTGCCATAAAGGACAAGAAATGAGAAGCCGAATCCTGAAATCGGATGGGCTTCAAAAGTCCCTGACAATCACTGCTATAAATCATCCAGGCACATCAATCTTTGGCTGGAAGGAGTTTTCAGAGAACAAAAAATGCAAGACAAAAGCACAGGCCAAAAAGGGGCGCCACACTCTGGACGGGAAAGGATGACACGTTATGGTCAGGATCGTCTCGTGAATTACAGAGGTTACAGTTATGCAGAGGTTAAGAGCTACCACTTGTCCCCATCACCGTAATGAAAATACACGCAGGTCTCCACCTGTGCGCAATAGGCACAGGGACCCCTTGTAGCCAAGCCCTACAGTCTTCTCGGGATCCACGCTGGCTCTGCTAAGAGAATTCAGCCTCCAGCTCAGAGAGGATGCCCACTCCCCTGTCCAGGACACCCTCAGTGCTCAGTTGAAGTGAGGACTGGAGGAGAAAACAGTACAGCCACAGTATTTATTTCATTAGCACCCCAAGATGAAAAGCTTGGGCTATCACTTTTTATTTACTCAGTCTATAGTATAATCTTGATAAAGACTTTCAAAGGTAACAATCTCTTCTAGACTCTTCTCTTTCAACTCTGCTACTTTTATTTCTTTGAATGCAATTAAACATAACAAACCTGCCTCCTACTTATAGGTTTTTAAAGTATGTATTTAAGCTGTCAAATTTTCAAAAGGGTAAAATAAACTTCTGAGATCTCTCCTTGAAGGACTCAATACATTCATCTTACTCCTGATCTTGAGGGGTCTAACCCGTGTTAAGCCACTAGGGAAGAATGCCTCGAAGAGTAGCAGCATCTTGACTTTCATTTGATTTCCAGCTCTGCCATAAATGCCGTTACAGTCAACTTAATTGTTGGGGGAGGGGTCTTTTATATTTGGGGGGAAAATGGTGAGAGCTACTAAAGACAACAGTTAGCCGCTGATTCATCGGATTCTTGGGCTACGTCTAACACCTTCAACAGCCCATTAGTCACACATTCTAGACAGTGCCTTTTCTAAGCCCAAGAGGGTTTATCTGGAACACAGAGAACAAGATCTTCTCAGGCATCAGATTGCCCAAAGTAATGACCCAATGCAAGCCACAGGAATCTGGGTTACCAAAAAAAGGCACTTCCAGCCCCAGACTTTTTAATAATTTTTTTTAAAGAGACAAACTACAAGCACTACTCAGGGGTGGTATTTTGAAAGAACCTCGAGTATAAAGAACAGATTTACAGTGATCATCCCCTGGGTCCATTTGTCTCATCAGAAAATTAAGAAAGGGCGGGTATCTGGTTTCCTCACACTTAAAGAGTTTACAAAGTGGTTTTTCATATCCTACATTATCTCATGGAATGCTCATAACAGCCCTAACAAAGTAGCTACATTCTACAAATGTCAAAGAACTGAAGTTCAGTGAATTGAATGGCTCTGGTTCAGGGCATTCAGCTAAGGGACAGAGCCAGCCTCAAGCCCAAGTCTTCTGATTTATCCACATCCTCTTCTCCTTCTACAAGCGTTCGCTTTGAGTATCGGCCTACGTGAAATGTGGATCCAAAAGGCAAGCATACAAGGTTTGACCGTACAAGGTTTCTGCTGGGCTGCAACCTTCTGAGAAGCACTTGCCACGGCATTCTGAGCCCTTAGCAATTATCTGAAAAAACCATCTGCCCCATCGGCAGTCACCCTGTCCCCATACTGACACAGTCTCCAATCTCCAATCACCCTTACTTAGTCCAAAAAAACTTCCCAATGCATTATCAGCTCTCAGATCAGTTCTCGCTCACTTAAACGTGGCCAAACATGGCAAAAGTGCAAGAGCTGAATCTGCAGTCATCCTCAGCTCCCTTCCTGGCTGTCTTGGGAATTATTACCTTTTATTAGCGCAATCTCAGAGTTTACAGTTACCAACAATATGCAATTAACAACACACATTAGCCAGGCTGTTGGATGCTGGAGCCTACTCTTCCATTAATAGAAACACTGCAGTTTCTAAATGAATTATAATGGGAATTCGTGGTTGCCAAAGTGAGTTTCCACCTACAAGTGAAAGCTTTACAACTAATTATACAGCTGTAACGGGAGAATGAGAGGGAGAGTTGTGGCCCCAATCCTCAAAGGCCCTTGTGGCGAGGACAACATCTAAAGCACGAAAAGTCTACAAAAATGGACAGATGGTGGCTGCCCCAATGCTGGGGCCCTGAAGCAGCCGCTCTCTTCCCAGAGCTACCAATACTCCACTCATGGCCCAGAGCCGCTCAGACAAAGGGCAAGGTCGCATCTGGCCTCGAGGAAAAAGAAATCCGTAATAAAAGCACACTTCCAGGTTAACTGGGAGAGTACCAGGAAGTCACCAGAAAACTGACGCATGAGAGAATTCTCAATGGAAAATCTAACATGCTCCATTCACCAGATGCTGTGCTTTTTACAGAACATAGGAATCTGCCTACTTTATTCAGGTGGGAGTCTGAAAACCTAGGGTCTTCCAATTTTCCTAAATGAGAGAAGAGCTTAAAATATTTATTTCCCTATATATATGGCTGGTTGGTGGATAAATTGACTACAAGAAGGAAAAAAGAAAAAGAAAGTGAAGGCATAAAGCTATGTGTTATAAAGTAAGATGAATTCACCATAATATATACATCAATATTCATTAAAAATCAAAATACGTTCAGGCCATGTCAGATAGACTGTGTGTGCTAAGCAATATCTAAAAAGCTTTATGAAGCCAGTTTAAAATAGTAAACTTTTACAGAGATGCATTTGTAGATTCAACACGCATGAGTATAAAAAATACAACCTACAAGGAATCCTCTTCCAAGGGCAATGACGTATACAGATAATTTGTGATGGCAAAGGTGGACTCAGGTAAAGCTGCATTCAAGGCCTGGCACCCCTTCACACATGAGTTGCGAGACCACCACAGAGTAACTGATTCCTCTAAGGGTCAGTTTTTCCATCTCACAAGTGAGACTCTTGACAGCGCTAAATTCCTGTATTATATATACCATGTGGCACAAAGTAAATGCTGAATAAATCCCACTGATTATTCACCTGTGGATAAACTTGACTTGAACATCCTAAGATAAGGAGCCAGTAGCAGTGATCCTTAGCAAGTCAACATGCCCAACATCTCTCCCTGCTCTTGACAAATGCCACCCGGTACTACCTTTAGCTGAAAAGTAGAGCTCTCAGGGTGCAGGGCAACCTACTGCCTGTTCCTTATTGATTTTGAGCACAAATATTTTCCCACCAGTATTTGTTTACTCCCCCCTCCCAGGTCAAATTACGAGTTCAACCAAACTCTTGAAACATATCATTTAAATTTCACTGAACAATTTTGGACTCCGCACAATGTGGGTGGCCTAAATTCTGCACACTGTCAAAACTTAAGAATGATGTTTATCCAGAAAATTCCCAGGGATATTTCCTCACGAAAGTTGCCAAAGTATTTAGCTCTCAATCTGATAATGATCAGATTTAAATCCGGGCTTTTCTGTCTGAGACCCTTAGAACATCTTCCTCACGCTATTACCCTCAAATAAAATAACTACAGTGTGGTTCAGGCAAGTCAAAGATTTTGTGAGAAGGATTTTCTTCTGCTCTGTGTTTTCCCATACTCACAGAAGCTAAGGATGGAAAAGCCAACCTGGGCAGGGCAGATTCAAGATGCTGAGAGAAAATGGGAAAAGAAACACTGAAGTGACCAATAAACAGCAGGATTCAGAAAAGTGTTTATACCATATAAACAATAATTAAACCACGGAGGGGCAAGTATTCTGTTATCAGGAATATCGTCATCTAGATCCCAGGGCTATAGTTTAGAAAGAGAGATTAGAGGGTTCTCTGGGTCTTAGATTCTGTTTCTAGAAAGTATAACTCCTCTTTCCTCCTCTCCCTCTCCCCAACTAAAGGGACAGCGGGGGGATAAAAACACAGAAGAAGGAGCAAAAACGAGATACCTGACCACTTTCACTTTTCAATTTGTAAAGGTCCTTCAAGGTGACCAAACACTCCCCTTCTCCCCACTGGCATTTGTACCCATGAAGGAGGATGTATATTCTCCTGGGTTTGCATCTTCAATTTGTAAAGGTCCTTCAAGGTGACCAAACGCTCCCCTTCTCCCCACTGGCATTTGTACCCATGAAGGAGGATGTATATTCTCCTGGGTTTGCATCTTCAAGTGGTGCAGAGGGCATAACTAGCCAGCACTAGTCAGTATGAATGTCGATGGATGAGGAAGGTCCAAGGGTAGCATAGCTGAGAGCCTAGGGACAAGGATGGACTGGAAAGGTCCTGCCCAGTCTAAATGGGGAACAGGCAGAGGAGGAAACAGCAGCTAAGCAGCTCCAGCTAATGGCTGATGAGTGAGAATCTGAACCTGGAGTTGCCACAATTGCTAACTTTTCGTCCAATAAAAGATAGAAATTTAGATTTTTATATGCAAAATCTCAGTAAGTCAGCAAATAATTCAAAATTAAAAGGCTCTAGAGACAATAAAACTCCTCTGTGGACAGCCCGTCTATGACTTTTGAACTATAGTGCCTACCCCCCCCCCCCCCCCGCCCCCCCCCCCCCCCCGACTAGAATCGTCTTCATCGGACCACCCAGGGTGTAAATAAGAATTTATTTTTTATACCTCTCCATACCTGACCCTCAAAGAGATGTGAAAAGTCTGTCTCACATAAGGTTAAATTAATTTTCTTCCTCCCTTCCTTCCTTTTCCTTTTTTCACGTATGAACCCTTTTTTGCTGGGGGCGGTAAGAAGAATTGGGATCTACTGTCTTCGCAACTCTCAAGTATACGATACACTACTATTAACTATGGTCACCATGCTGCACATGAGATCCCCAGAACTTATTCATCTTATAACTGAAAGCTTCTACCTGTCGACCTGTATCTCTTCATTTCCCCCCCAGCCAGCCCGTGATAACCTCAGTTCTATGTACTGCTTCTATGAGTATGACTTATTTAGAGTCTGTGTATAATGATACCATACAGTATTTGTCTTTCTCCATCTAGATTATTTCACTTACCATAATACCCTCGAGGTTTATCTATGTTGTTGCAAATTACAGGATTTCTTTCTTTTTCATGGCTGAATGATATTCCATTGTATATACATACCACATCTTTACCATTCATCCGCTAATGGACACTAAGGTTGTCTCCATACCTTGGCTATTATGAAAAATGCGGCCACGAACATACGAGTGTAGACATCTCTTTCAGGAACTGACTGCATTTCCTTTGGGTATATAACCAGAACTGGGATTGCTGAGTCATATGACAGTTCTAGTCTTCATTTCTGAGAAACCTCCATACTGGCTGTTTTCCATTATGGCAGTACGAACTTATATCCCACCAATAGCGCACAAGAGTTCCCTTTCCTTAAGGTCAAATTTCAACGTGACCTTTGACACTTCCTTATGATTCAGGGCTGTGCTGTTAAACTCACCAAGATGGGAGTATTTGCACCACTCAAACTGGCAACAGTACAAATTAGGGCTGCTGCTCAACCTTAAAGCCAATTTTTCAACAAAGACCAGCCACCACTGCTTACGCTGTTCTACCTAAGGGGCCACAGTCTTCAAGTGACTGGCTGAGCAAGTAGGTTGAGGATAAAATAAAAGTACCAAGTTAAATGGAATACTGATATTAAATCAAGTAAACCGTTGGGTTTCCTTTAATTCAGTGGTCCTCAAAGCACAGTTTCTGGGGCAGCATCAGCAACATCTCCTGCAAACTTGTTAGAAATGCAAAATCTCAGGCTCCACCTGAGACCCAGGGAATCACAAATTTCAGAAATTTCAGGGCGAGGCCCAGCACCCTGTTGTAAGAAGCCCTCCAGGTGATTCTGGGGCCTGTTGCAGTTTGAGAACCACTGCTTTCGGACAATACAGATTTGTTTCAGGGTCTGTGCTCACTTTCGTGACTCTAAGAATATAAGTATCTTTAAAATCCCATCAAAGTTTCATAGTGTCTTTCATAGACAATGAGAATTGAACTTTTAAGCTAAGATGAAATTGCATTCCCAGGTATATAATTTAATTAATAACGAGGCATCAGGTGTAAAAGTTGCTCTCAAGTGAAAGTTCTATGTACACTTCTTTCCACTTCAATGTCTTTAATTACGATACATATCACTTCAGAAAAATACAGCACAAATTCAGTTTTCAGCTTATTATAAGAAAGTTTAAGGCAGGGGCTGCTACCCATCTGGCTGTCAAGAGTTCTTCCAGAGGTTAAGTAACTTTAGGTATTTGTACCCACTGCAATTTACCAAATACCTGCCCACTTCTTGTTCTTTTATAACAGACCAGTCTACGTATTTGTAAAGACTGCCTGGTTGCTGTAACATGTGAGGTTGAGACTTTTGCATTCAGGACTATCCCAATCCTTCTGCTGTTTGTAAATTCAGTATTTTTTTCCTGTTTTCCAGTACTCACAAATCTTTTGTAACAAAAAGCAATGTTTAAATGGTATTAATGATCATACTACATGATCTGTACCAATAATGCTCAGGTCTTTGTGTCAAGAACGTTAACCAAAATGTGTATATTCAGATTCAGGGCGTGGCTTCTGCCTCTAAGTAACTCTTCCTCGATTCAGTTTCTCATTTGTTGAAAGAAAAGTTTGTATCTGATTATCTTCTAAATCAATTCCAGTTTCTACGATTCTACACAAGATGCATGTATTAGCAAACTCCATATGCAAGCTGGGTAGGTGCTGAACTGAACCAACACTCTATAATTTTAATCACTGACGGTTACAAAAGAGGTGGAGAGAATCTAAAGATTAATTGGGAATAAGAGGCAAACGAAGAAGAAGAAGAAGAATACAAATAATAAGGCATGAGCAGAGGAAAGTTTACTCCAGTAAGATTTATGCAATATTCGCTATAATGGATGTAAGACTCAGATTATTCCGATGCTAGAATATTACACCCACAATGTATTGGGTTGTTCTTCTAAACAGTGCATTTTTAAAGCAGCAGTTCTTCATGTACTTTGTTAATTCTTGATACAGTTTCTGGAAGTGACCTAGTTTAATTTCAAATCCCTTTGGAATCTTGCTGTGGGTGATTCTGAGACAATCCCCGAAAGGTACTATCGTTTTTTTAAAGGAAGCTTTGCAACAGGGACATGTTTCCTTGGTTACCAGCATCACAAGCATATGTGCCATTTCAAACACTTCCTTCCAGCTATCTTAAGACAACATTTCTGGAACCTGAGCAGACTCTATCTTCTCCTCAAAGAGAAGAGTTATAAAGGTCGACAGCATCTCTGAGAGTTCTAGATGGTGGGCTGTTTGGGGCTACGTTTCTAGGCGCAGAACAAGAGCAGCCCTGACAATGATGGAAAAGCAAAAGGGCATTTAGATCACACAGATATGAATGTGGCAATGCCTCGGCTTCACATACACTCCCAAAGTCACTGCAGTCCTGATGACATGCAGATTCACGGAGCAGAGTGGCACTGGATAGAATTCTCGCTGGGTTCCTGATGGGGTCTACATTTCCAGGCTGCTGTGACATTCAGGATAACTACCAATTCGCATAGGGGACTGTGCCAGGGACCCCTGTGATTCTATCCTTGCCACGGGCTCCAGAGGCGGGAGAAATAATGCCACCAACGGCCAAAGCATGACACTCATCATGCTCTGTTTGGACACAGGGAACTCACTGCTGAGAGAGCAGAGATCCAGCTGCCACCAGAAAAGTAGAGATAGAAACCAGCCCCCGCCCCCCAGCCATAATCCTTAGCAGCAAAAAGTGAGTTTATAAAGCTAAAAAGCTTTCAAGTTTTAATGAAAAAGCTAAGTTAGAAATTATAAACTACACCACATGCTTTGGGAAACATGGTTTCTGGCAATATATTTAGTATCATGTTAAAATAGTGTTACAAGAGGGACTTAACAGAAACAGAGCATGAATTTTTTGGGGGGAAGGAGAGAATAGAAAGGGAAGGGACATTTTTTGAATACCAACGCTGGGCAGGTTAGAACTGGGCTTGGGTGTTCATGCAGAGTGTAACTTAATCCTCAAACCATTCCGTGCAATGTGTGTTGCTATCCTCACTTGCAAACAGGAGGCTAGAGCCCAGAGGCCCTAAGTCACCTCCAAGAGTCTGCAAGTGGCAGCACTTGGAAGCAAACCGTGTCTGAAGCCATGAAAAGTCAGTGTATTTTCCAAAACCACACTACTGAGAATCTGCCACAAATCCACTGACAATACAGCTATTGTAAATTTAAAAAATAAATCTGCCTTTTTTTTAAGCTCAAACTTTGTAAACGAGGACACAGTGCTTGTCATTTCTTCCTACTCTAGAATATTTAGAGGAATAAAGAGAAAAAAAATTTATTTCCAAATAGAAATGCCCTCCAGGAGACAAATGAATGATTTCGGATATAACTTCTATGAACTCAATTCAAACACACACACACACACACACACACACACACACCCAGCAGCAAATCCAAAACTCATAATAGGCACAGTTTTTCAGTGCAACATTTAAAAATATATCGTCATCAGAAACATGATTTCTTTCACCACACAGCTACGGGAATGACCATAGCTGGAATCTAAACTGAACATTTCTCTAAATTCGTAAATATTCTGTATTTGGATTTCGTTCAAGTTTAAAAACAAAAACAAGAAAGTTGACATGATAGCTCCTTTAGGAATTTTCTACTTTTTCAGCATGAGAAGTTAAATTTGATGAATTCATGAGAACAGATCCTATAACCTCTTTGTGACCTAGGGAGATAACTTATCCACCCCTCTCCACTACCGCAATCTGAGTGTAGCCCTTATCTCATTAAGCCTTACAAACAAAAGCACTTAAGCAGTTATGACCCATTTTACTATTGTTTCTCTTGCCTCCCTTACTCTGTATCTCTCTTTTTTTTTTTTTCATGTCTCTGTGGCTTCCAAATCCATATTCTTAAATCCCAACTCACTCCTAAATTCCACTTTCACAATTCCAGAAGGCTAATGGACATTTTCATCCCCACATCCCCCCTGGGCACTTTGAAGTTGACATGTCTCCAACCATATGATCCGCCACCAAATTCCTAAGTGTCCTTAATGACACCACGGCCCAGCCAGTTAACCCAGCCAGAAACCGCAGAGGTCCCTCTGATTCCCTCCACCTTTTTCACTCCTCCACGGCCTTTCCATTCCACTGTCTACATATCTCTTGGTGGCCTCCCCTTTTCTGCATCCTCCCATGCCTTAGTTTAGAGCCTCATTCATCTCCTGCCTGGGATACTGAAATGGCATCACATCTTATCTCTAAGTTGGAGGCTTTCCCCACTGCATTCCATCCTATCTACCACCAGAGATATAACTCTAAATCACTCATCTGATTCACCAGACACTTTACAACAGTAATTTCATTGGAGTGGGACAGGGTAGAATTATGGGAACATTTCCTTTGGGGATCAATTTATTATATAATGTTTCCATTTTTAATGGACAAATATTACTTTTGTGATCATCAATAAGGACAAAAAATGTACACATTGAATGAGGGAGTGGGTCCACAATGAAGTTAAAACTCTTGAGCCTTACCACCCCACACCAGTCAGAATGGCCATCATCAAAAAATCTACAAACAATAAATGCTGGAGAGGGTGTGGAGAAAAGGGAACCCTCTTGCACTGTTGGTGGGAATGTAAGTTGATACAGCCACTATGGAGAACAGTTTGGAGGTTCCTCAAAAAACTAAAAATAGAACTACCATACGACCCAGCAATCCCACTACTGGGCATATACCCTGAGAAAACCATAATTCAAAAAGAGTCATGTACCACAATGTTCACTGCAGCTCTATTTACAACAGCCAGGACGTGGAAGCAACCTAAGTGTCCATCGACAGATGAATGGATAAAGAAGATGTGGCACATGTACACAATGGAATATTACTCAGCCATAAAAAGAAACAAAATTGAGTTATTTGTAGTGAGGTGGATGGACCTAGAGACTGTCATACAGAGTGAAGTCAGAAAGAGAAAAGCAAATAACATATGCTAACACATATACATGGAATCTAAAATAAATAAATTTTTAAAAATGGTCATGAAGAACCTAGGGGTAGGACAGGAATAAAGCCGCAGACATTAGAGAATGGACTTGAGGACATGGGGAGGGGGAAGTGTAAGCTGGGACAAAGTGAGAGAGTGGCATGGACATATACATACTACCAAGTGTAAAATAGATAGCTAGTGGGAAGCAGCCGCATAGCACAGGGAGATCAGCTTGGTGCTTTGTGACCACCTAGAGGGGTGGGATAGGGAGGGTGGGAGGGAAGAAGATGCAAGAGGGAAGAGATATGGGGATATATGTATATGTATAACTGATTCACTTTGTTATAAAGCAGAAACTAACACACCATTGTAAACAATCATACTCCAATAAAGACGTTAAAAAAAAACAACTCTTGAGCCTTGAACACAAGGCCCTTAAGGATGTGTCAGTCAATTACCTACTGGGGTTCATCTTCCCCACCCCACCACCCACACCCCTGAGGCACACACCCGCTTCTCCAGGGCTCTTTTGAACCTGCAAGACTTTACCGACTCTGCTCCCTATTCCTGCAATACCTTTCAAGTGAACTTTTATGTTATTCCCCTCTTCTTAACTTCCTGTGTGTCCCAAATCTGCTTTATCATAGCCAGACCAAGTCAATCAGAATCTCTGGGGGAAAAATCTCGCAATCCAAATTTTGCTCCCCACGTGATGCTTATATTCAAGCAAGAGTAGGAAAAAATGGCCTCAAAAACTGCTCACGAGAAATTGGGAAAGGGAATTTAAATTCCTTTCTCAGCATCACTTTACAGGTCAAATTTCCTAACTTTATGATCAGTGCAGATGGCTCTCTTCAGAATTTTCTCCAGAATTACCTGAGTTAAATGCCTGTGAGGAACAACCCCCGCTGACCTCAGGATGTACAAGTGTGTGTTAGGTAAATGCATGAGAGGCGGCCATGAGCTTGCACAGGCACACACATGAACACACACGTGCACACACATCTCAAGACCCAAAGGTCTGCCCTCAAGCACCTTACGCTTTTCAGATGAAAAGATGCTTAAAAGCGTCCCCTCTTCCAACAAACCAGAAAAAGGAAATTTGTGTCTATTTTCTCTTACACACGCATACTTTAATGATTTGACTGCTCCTAGGCAGCCTGCGCACATATTATTGAGTGTGCTCTACCCAACTTTACACAGTAGTTAAAATCAAACATGAGTTCTCCACCGAAAACTGAAAGGTCCAAAATCTATTCTCTTCTCTGTAACCAACTGGCTAAATATCCTTGGATGAGTTAGTTTTTATTTAGTCTTTCAATTTTACTCCTTTGAAAGAATTCCAGATCTCTCATTATATTGAGAAGAGATTTTAAAGGAAGTAAAAAATAAATAAATAAATAAGCTGGAAAAGCAGAATTTGAGTTCTGGGTCCCAAAATCATTTTGTTTTAAGGAAGAAGAAGGATAGATAAATCCTAACAGTATTTAAAACAAATAATAGGTAAAAAAACGAAACAAACAAAAAAAAACCTTGCTGAATAACGACAAATTACAAAAAGAACGACTTACATTGGAGGCTTATTTGTTCCCTTAATGGATTAAATATGAATTCAGTTTAAACATATAAATAAATTCAGTTTAAAATAACAGATGTGGGAAACAAACTTATGGTTACCAAGGGTGGGAGTATAAATTGGGAGATTGAGACTGCCATATTCACACTACTATATATAAAAATAGATAACTAATAAGAACCTACTGTATAGCACAGGGAACTCTACTCAATACTCTGTAATGACCTATATGGGAAAAGAATCTAAAAAAGAGTGGATATATGTATATGTATAACTGATTCACTTTGCTGTACAGCAGAAACTAACACAACATGCAAATCAACTATAATCCAATAAAAATTAATTTTAAAAATTCAGTTTAATAAAAAGTCAACAGCTATCTGCATATTTGTGGAGTGCTTCGTCTGTGCCAGGGCCTGTGCATGATGCCCTAGAAGGGGCTGGACCAGCACGTCAGGCTGGGGGAGGGGTGGAACTCAGAGGTCACCACATCCAGCTGCCCTCTCTGTGTTTGACTCTCTTATTTCAACACAGCCTCCAGGACTTCCCCCTGCTAGCAGCTGAGTTAAACCCGGTAGTTTGAGTTTTCATTTATGATCAGCCACATCCCCTTCTTCCAAAGTTGTATTCATCGAGGACTCACCTATACATAGGACACCTAACACTCATAAGAGCACTGACTTTTTACTGATCATTGGCTGCACCCAGGACCCTGTGCTTGTCTTTACTCCTTTTAACAACTCTGCAGGGCAGAGATTACTTCTCCTTACTGCTGAGAGGACATCTAAGAAGTAAAGCTGAGATTTGAAGTTAGCATCGTCTCATTTTAAGCCGTTACACTTTGTTTTGTCCACTTGGGCTGCTATATCAGAATGCCATAGATTGGGTGGCTTATAACAGTGGGACATATACCTCTCACAGTTCTGGAGAATGGGAAGTCCAAAATCGAAGTTCTAGCAGGGTTCAGTGTCTGGTGAGAACCCACTTTATAGTTCATATACAGCTGTGTTCTTGCTGTGTCCTCACATGAGCAAAGAGGCAAGGGATCTCTCTGGGGTCTCTTTTATAAGTGCACTAATCCCATTAACAAGTGATCCACCCTCGTGACCTAATCACCTTGCAAAGCCACACCTCCAAGTACCATCCCACTGGGAATCAGGTTTCAACATGAAATTTGGGGGGACACACGTTTACAGTACTCTTCTTTGAACTATACCAAAAAGATCCTAGCACATCTGCCCTCTCACTGTCCCCATCCATTTCAGAAAAGGACCCTTTGAACACTGACCATGACCTGAACATGCAGTTCCCCCATCTTAGCCTCCTTCCTTTGAAAGGGACCATTTGTTCCTTGCATAGAACTTGCTATAGTCTGAAATGATCTTGCTAATTTATTAAATTATCTATCTTCTCTACACACACACACACACACACACACACACACACAGAGCAAGAAGAAGAATGCAGGCCCCTTTAGGGCAGTGATTTTGAATGCCTAGTTCACTCTCCTATATCTCACTACGTGGAATGCTGGGTTCAATAAATATTTGTAGAGATGAATAAATAACTCATCAGGCTTTGTGGCATTATCGCATTCCAAACGGTGGAAGTGTGTTTATACATATATTTTGTTTTTTAATGTACGTTGGGCTAGATATGCTCAGATAGTTTATGTGCTAATTCTTTCTTTCACTCTAAGGTTAAGCCTATATTCTGTTTTAACATTAAGAACTAGGAAGTACAAAGAAAAGGCCACCAACTGGTAATATCAAGTCAAAATGCCAGAAAAAATGAGAATTTTTAAAGAAAATGATGATGAACTGTTTTCACTGAACACCCAAGCAGGCGCCAGTAATTCACATGAATTCTGAGCGAAGGTGAAAGAGTTTGAAAGTTCCTTCAGTTGGGCTGGTGAGATGGGGCACTGACTAAGCAGGCTTGATGGTCTTTTTCCAAAAATAAATGAACACACCAAAACCACAAAACCCCTCAAGTAGAAAGGCAGATAATAGCACTTCTGCTATTGGTGTTTACTATGTTAGCATTTTCATTTTGCATTTTCATCCTGAAGTGCGGTTACATTTCAAAAATCCTGCGAAAGCACAACAGCCCCCCAAACGCATAGTCTACTAACACTGAAACTGCTATTTGATGAAGAAGCTTTCTGGCTCATGAAAATCTCAAATGAGAAGTAGAAGGAGCCAATGTTTGACCTCTGAAACCTTCCTTCTCGTTATGGTGAGAAACCAGATTTTGGTGTGTGTGTGTGTGTGTGTTTGTTTTTATCATTATTTTTAACAAATTGCTCTATAGTCAAAAAAAACCTGCTGGCCTCATCACCAGTCCTCAAACCACAGATTCACACAAACCCTTATAGCAACTGTCTCTTCCTACAAATGTCTTCGTTGCCCAGAGATGGGAACCCCAAGTGTTATTAAAGTGATGGAGGGCTGTAGCAAACTATCTTTATGTATCTTTATGAAACTACCTGTTGGTTACCTACATCTTCCCTTCATCACCTCCTTCCCTTTGTCTATGTTTCGCTTTGTTTCCATAAATTGGATCACAAGCCTACTGGACCAGGGCCACATTCAACTCTTACCAATGGAAGCTTCCTTTTGGGTTTCCTTCGAGATCACCCATATTATGGTGTTCTTTCAGATCCAGGACCACAGAAGAGCCTGTGAGGCAGCCATCCAGAGTCCATCCCTTCTCTCCTCCAAGCTCTTGTAGCTTCAGTTAAAGTTCTTCCCACATTCTGCCCCATTTCCATGAGTTTCACCTCCTCCAGCAGGCAAGAAGCTCCCTGGGGCAAAGAACTTTCTCATTTCTCACAGTACACAGGACAAGGCCTGAGAAAACGTCTGTGGATGGAATGGCCTGTCCTTGCTCAATAAGGAGCAACAGCCAATGTTGACATGAGTTGTGGCGGCTGATCTCCTAAATTTCCAACTGTAGGGCCTGTCCAGACTCAGGCCTGACCCAGACTGTAGGAGAGGGTTCAGGCTCCAAGCCACAAGTTTCCCAATCTGTCAGCTTTGGAGTCAGGTTATTACAGGGAACCCCGTTCTTGTGCAAAAGCAAGCATTGTCAGTAGATGGAAATTAGGAAAAGTGCACACACACATTGTTGCAAATGTATAAAAAACAAAGCCATTTCTAAACAGTACCTGATTTATTCTAACTTCTTTATCCACATCAAATTAAAGAATGACCAAAAGTATCTGTCTGAGGCATTCCACAGCCAGAACATTAAAAAGGAGACCTGAAGTCTGAAAAACATTGCAATTTCCTCCTTTAGGCAGAAGGGAGGTAGTACTGTGCAGGGTGAAGAATCCAGACTTCGAACTAATTCAGTAACGGTCTTTAATTCCTACACAGAACCAGTATGACTTGGTCAAATTATGTCTGCCCTCAATTAATCTTTTCAGAATCCAGCATCTACTGTGTGCCAGGAACCTTTCTAGGCATGGGAGATACAGCAAGGAACAAAACAGATAAAGTCCCTGCCTCAAAACAATAGGGTAGGGATTAAAATAGCACCTATCTCATTGGACTGTTATAAGAATTCCATACCAAGTACTACAGGTGAAGCCCTTAGAACAGGGTCTGGCACATGAATCACGCTCCCTCAGTGAAGAGTAGCTGTTATTTAAAGCAGGAAATGTCAATTTCTACAAGCTGTAGAAAGTATGCTGGATGTATTAAAAAAAAAAAAAAAAGGATACATTGGCCAAATGTCACGTCTGGTACCACATCTGACACCACTGAACCAGGGGTGGGTGAGGAGATCTGGCCGGCTGCATGGATGAGGCCTGTCCTCTCTCTTTCCCCAGTGTTTGCCCTGTTAAAAAACTCACTTTCCCCATTAAGGGTGGGGACACCCCCTACGGTCTTTGATACTTAGGGCACACGAAGGAATTCTGAGAAATTGTGGTCCCTGCGTCAACCAACATTCAAAAGTCATCTGCAAAGGTGCTCCGGCTATGTGTACCAATGACCCTTCTCTTGAGCCTTTCACTCCAATCCCAAAGGGCTTGTAAGTGTCCTCCAAATCTGCCGTGTTCTTTAAATCCACCATGGCTTTGCCCAGCTCTTCCTGTTATGAGGTATGCACTTCCCTGTTCTCCATGCCTTGATATACCTGGTTTAATTCCACCCATCTTGAAGACCAAGTTCATACAAGCACATCTGAAGACTTCCTGAACCACAAGACGGACAGTTGGTTCTCTCACCTCTTCCCATCTGATAACTTATCACAGCCCCACCTACTGCATTATTCTCACTTGGTTCATGTCCATTCTGTCATTAGACTACTCTGTTCAAATGCCCAATATCAAATTTAGGGCAAAGGGCCCACCTCAAATATTTCTTCTGCTCACTTATTCAGAAAATATTTACTGAGCTCTGACTCTGTGGCACACTCGGTTCCAGTATGCCGGGTATATGGTAATATCCCCAAATGCCTGCCTGGCCTATGGAACTGCCATCCTAGTGGAGAAACTGTTCCTCACCCCTCTTTGCCCATCACCCTTCTCACCAGATCACCCTGACCACCCACAACAAGAATTCCAGGCATGAGTACCAGATGTGTGTGGCATGTTTTCATGAATAAATAAATCACCCTCACTTTTAGGTTCTCTGAAGTGTGAAGCAAACCCAATGCCTAGAGCCATGACTGTTCCCCTGGGCTGTCACCATAAAGTCCCACCCTCTACATCACTGCCTTGGTGATTTGGTACCGTTTTTAAAACAAGGGAACACTTTATCCATCAAAAATCAAACTCAATGCCTGTAGGGAACAGGGCAGAATTATTTCCTAGCAAAGAGATCTTCCCAGACGAGATGAACTACACTCACAAGGGCCCCATCCAGAGTTTTCTTCTCGAAGCTTCCACTGGTTAACACCATCGGATAGGACTTTTTTTCTCACACTGAATTCCCTTGAGACCTTTACACGGGGGAGCCCCCCTGCATCACACAAGGCTTCACTTATTTATTTACTTATTTCACTTATTTACATACTGCCTCAGCATTGTGCCTGGCTCTTTCAAACATGGGTGTATGTCTCTTGCAACTCCACTGGGAGCTCCACGATTACAGAAACGCCCTCTGCAGTCACGACACCTCCCACAATGTGAACATACAGCAGGTGCTCAATAAGTGCTTGTCACATTTCATACTGAGAAATTATTCCTTACACCGCAGCTATCATGGGGGAGGCGAAGCCCAACTCTACACCCCCCAAAATAGGTAAAAGTCTCTAACTCACTTCCAAAAAGGGAACGACAAAATTTCCAAGAAGAAAAACCATCCAAAGAATAAACAACATTGGCCACGTGGAGCTTTCCACGATCTCATCAACTTTTTCTAGTCTGTTAAAAGCCAACATATCACTAGTTTACATCTGTTCCTCGTGGAGTTGTGATCTTACATGGCCCTTCAAAAATTGTGCTTCGCTGGTCTCTCCTTCTTACCTTAAAATAATTGCAATCAAACCTCAGGATTACTGTATAATGTGGACTGAAATGGACTGTTTTTATTTCTCCCCCCCCCCCCCGCCTTTAGCTAACATTTTCTATGTCCTTACTATGTCTGGCAACTCTGCAAAACTACTTGTGTGATCTCATTTAACGTCAATAACCCCCATGAAGTGGTTTCTTCTACTGATCCCATTTTACAGCTGATAATATGGAGACTCAGAGAGGTTAAGTCACACAGCTGAGAACTGGCCAATCAAACCAAGAACTGCTGGCCCTACAGCTCACATACTATGCCAGGCATCAGAAAACTCTGGCCTGAGGACCACATCCAGCCTACCACATGTATTTGTAAACAAAGTTTTATTGGAACATGGCAAAGCTCATTTGTTTATATACTGTCTATGGCTGCTTTCATACACCAACAGCAGAGCTGAGCACTTACGACAGAGGCTCGATGGCCCACAAAGCCTAAAATATTTACTATCTGGCACTCTGCAGAACAAGTTTGCCAACCCCTGGTCCAGGCTACATTGGCAAAGATAAAATGTTTAAGTCATAGCAATCTCCTAAAAGTCTCAACACGTAGTTCACAAAGTACAGAGCTTGCAATAAAAACGGAAGCTTTCCAATGACCTTAAAAATCTCGAGTGGGAACAGTCTTTGCAAGTCATCTGCCTTCTGTTTCTGAATGATAAGTTGAGCCTGGCATTAGTAAATGCCTTACGACTCCAGCTCCCATTTAGAAATAAATATACTCGGAATATCAGAAGTATTTATCGCTTGCAGAACTGTCTGGTAACAAGGAAATTGCCCCGTCGGTCAAATAGCAACAGAAGATTTACCCATTCCCTATGCAAAGTAGTATACTTAGACCTACACAAACCACGATAAGAAAGCACAAGTTCAACATAAAGGACAGATGGGATGCTAGTAGTGGGATGAACCTTTCTTCATGCAAGATCTTAAACCAGCAGAAGTTAGACCGAGAGAGAGTCTACATTATCCCCAAACATGCAATCACAGCACGAACAAAATAACGTGGAACGTGGCACTGCTTTGCTTGTGATGAAGGCTGTAATGTAACTCTGCCAGGAACCTCATTCACCATCCTTTTCCCCTTAACAATCAGCCTCTCATCCCGCGCTGTCCGTCTGTGAATGTCACCGTTGGGACTGGAAGCTCAGTCCCTCTCTCCCCATCCACCACACGTAATGCATATCTGAGTCCTTGTACCAAAAGCCATCCCTTCTTTCTATTTCTGCTGCTTCTGGCTTAGATATCCTTTTATTTTATTTTTTTTTAGCCAAGCCAGGTAAGAGAGAGCTGGTAGCTCACACTGACTGAGCTTTCACCCTGGGCCGGTCAGCTGTGTGCACTCCACAGGCAGAAACTAACTCTTGCCTCCCATCAAAGGACTGGAATATCCACTGTGTCAACGAGGGCAGGGGGACTGAGGGGGCAGCAGGTAAGTGATGGGGCAGGAATTCAAACCAAGGCGACAGAGGGACTTCCCTGGCAGTCCAGTGGTTAGGACTCCACACTTCCAATGCAGGGGCACCAGTTCGAGCCCTGGTCAGGGAACTAAGATCACATGCCGCATGGCACGGCCAAAAAAAAAAAAAACCCAAGGCAGCACACTACAAAGGTCACCCCTCACTCCACTGCCCCCTGCCTCTGCCACTCGTAAATTCCTTAATACTTTGTCCTCCTCCAAAGTGACTTTTAGAAAAATTAAACCTAGAATTACATTTATATACTTCCCTTCCAAAATTGAAAACTCCTGGAGGGTAGTGGTCTAGTTTTATTAATCTGTGGGCCTCCTCACATACCCAGCCTGGTACCCAGCTGGAGCTAAATGCGGAACAAAGGGATATTCCCTCCTCTAGGAAGTCTAATGGGTGAATGAAAAAGAAAAGATCACTTAGAAAATCCATCAACAGAATACCCTCAAGAGGTCTTTGTGGTTTGTTTATACCCCAACATATATTCACCAGGACTTCCTGGAAATAATTTTGAGGAAACAAAAAACCATGAAAAATTAGCTGCCAGATTTGGAATGGTGAGTTTCTGTGGAGGAGGGAAAACTAAAGGAACAGGCACATAGAGCGACTAGATGTCCTAAGGAGAGTAATTCATTTCACTCCAAAATGGGCTAAAGCCACTGCTCTCAACCCTGGTTGCACACTAGAATTGCCTGGGGAAGTTTTGAAAGTTCTGAGAGCTGGGCCAGTCTCAGACCAAGCAAATCCAACTCTCTGGGGGTAGGTCCCGGTTATCTGTGGTTTTTAAAGCTCTCCAGGGAGGTCCAATGTGCAGCTGAAGTAAAATCTGCTGGAGTGAAGGGAGTTTCACGGGAATCCTGGCTCCATAATTACAAATTATGTGACCTGGAACAAAACATTCCCCACCCATCCTTTTTCTTCAACCCCAAACAACCCCTTAACTAGCTACAGGACCTCAGCTCAGATTCCCCCCTTGTAAGATGAGGGTTGGTACTTAACCCTCGTACGGCTATTGTCGGCACTGAATGAGGATACATCAAACTTCTCAGAACAGTGCCCAGAACATGGAAGGCATTTAATAAGTGTTAGCTATTTTAATCAGCAAAGGTATAAAGGGTTTACAATACAGTCGACCCTCCATGCCCTCGGGTTCTGCATCCATGGATTCAACCAACTGAGGATCGAAAATATTTGAAAATTTAAAAATTCCAGAAAGTTCCAAAATGCAAACCTTGAATTTGCCATGCACCGGGCAACTATTTTCATAGCATTTACCTTGTATTTATAACTACTTACATAGTATTTATATTGTGTTCAGTATTTTAAGTAATCTAGAGATGATTTAAAGTATACAGGAGGACGTGCATAGGTTACATGCAAACACGACAGCACTTTATATAAAGGACTCAAGCATCCGCAGATTTTGATATGCAAAGGAGTCCCACAGACACTGAGGGATGACTGTGCCTATCTCACAAGCTGAGGACTAACTACAAAGGATTTGATATTTAAAAAATGCTTAATAAATGGCATTCTCTTTTCCCATTCTTAATTCCACTCACAATTATCTCTGAATACCTGATCTAACTCGGGGGCCCTCAGTATAGAGAAACCTAGCTCCCCAGCACTCACCTAGGGTTGCCAGATAAAAGACAGGGGCATATTCAATATGATCAAATATAATAAATACAGTATAATTTAAAAATCATTCGCTGTTTATCTGAAATTCAAATTTACCTAGCTACACTCTATTTTCATTCATTAAATACTACATTCACCTGTTATTGAAATTCAGGCTAAAATTGAGGTGGGGAAGCAGAGTCTAGTCCATGGGGATACACACACACATGCAAAAAAAATCAGTACCTTGAACCTTTACTGCTTCGCTCCCTAGTAGCCAAAAGACACATTACTACAATTTATGAGCAACAAGCCAGCTCCCCTACATCAGGCAAGTTAATGCATTGTTCAGATGAACAAAATGCAGGAGGAAACCATTCAAAGGCAAAGGACAGCCACAAGGGAGAAAGCTTTCCCAAACTGACCCCTCTGTTGTTTTTTCTTAATAATTTTTTATTTTTATTTTTATTTTTTTTTGGCTGCATTGGGTCTTTGTTGCTGCGCGCAGGCTTTCTCTAGTTGCAGCGAGCGGGGGCTACTCTTCATTGCGGTGCGCGGGCTCCTCATTGCGGTGGCTTCTCGTTGCGGAGCACAGGCTCTAGGAGCGCGGGCTTCAGTAGTTATGGCACACAGGCTCAGTAGTTGTGGCACATAGGCTCAGTAGTTGTGGCACGCAGGCTCTAGAGCGCAGACTCAGTAGTTGTGGTGCACGGGCTTAGTTGCTCTGCAGCATGTGGGAGCTTCCCGGACCAGGGCTCGAACCCGTGTCCCCTGCATTGGCCTGCAGATTCTTAACCACTGAGCCACCAGGGAAGCCTTGACCCCCTCTATTTTGCAGTCACTTATCTTATCCATCAATCAAGTGAACTGCAGATTTGAAGAGAAACTCTAGCCTCCTGGTGGAACACGCTGCAACCATCCCACAGGGCAAAAGCTTAATTATAAATTATTTAGCCTGTAAATGATGCAATATCAAAACACAAAGCCACGTTATGGACTTTGAGAGTTCTGTGGAATACAGACCTCTAATGTGTTACATGTTTTGTTTCACGTTTTATTTGTTTTAACCCTCCCTTTTAAAAAAGCTAAGTTTATTTTACTTTTTCAAAGCACGTTTCTTCTATGAGAAAAAAAAAACAGAAAAAACAGAGCCATCAGAAAACAACGTTCTTGAAACCCATTTCACAGGTATTTATTTTGAATTCCCAGAGCAAAGTCCCTGGGGAAATGTTAAGTTCTGAACTATGTCCACTATAATACTGGTGGATGTGGAAGAAACTAAAGATTAAAATACCACAGAAGAAGTTAAGAAGCGTTAAGCGCCAATGAGTCAGCTAGTTCTGTAAGAAATGAATTAAATCAGCCACTAGATTGCTCATTGATGATCACAAACAGCGAAAGCTCTCCTGCAAAGGCATGGTTTCCAGTTCGCTTGGCTAATCCCTTCTGAACAAGGATTCAAGGAATGAATATTATTTATCCAATGGCAAAAGCTGCACAAATTAATCACACCCAAGCACCACGCTGGCAGCCAAACACAATAATTTCAGACCATCATCATAAGCCAATAACAAGAACAAAAGCTCTGTTATCCATACCCCCCCCCGAAAAATGGCAAGTATCAAAAGGTTTGAAATTATACCCCCTTAACCTCTTTACAGCCAACTAATTAGGATGGTAGGTCACATGAAAATAACTTTCAAAGAAGAGAAAGATAGCAATTATTTTTTTTTAACAGTAAGAAAAGTAAAAGGTCAAATGGGCACATCATTCACCAGTCCGGACAAAATTCACATTAAAAGCCAAACTGTAATGCGCACATAGCATCAGCTTTACACCCAGTTTACTGAGGTGAGTTACCACCTATCCTAATAACCTAAATGAGTTTGATACAATCTGATTCAATTTTTTTTTCCTACAAACAGTAGTAAAACTAACTTTTCCCTGGACAACCAGCAAGATTCAGACAGCGACCCACGGGATCCAGAAGCCAGTGGTTGGCAAAGTTCTGACTTCACAAGGTGGCTGATAATACATTGTACAGAGACAGCACAGAGGGAAAGAAGGCCAGGAGGACAAGAAATGCCCCATTAATGATGCCCTGCATCCCTGGCACAGCTGACTTGAATGCTGCTCTTATGAGGCTGCCAACTTTGAAAGTAAAAGAAAAGGAGGAGAAAATATGTGTAACTTAAGCCAGAAAGAAGGGAGTTCTCTGTTTGCTGTGCTCGCTGAGGGACAGAGGAAGACGCTGCCAGAGAACCTTCATCTTCACGTGGGGCAGCTTTGTGTTTCCTTTTGGCCCATGGAGATACAGTTTATAAGGCAGCCACGTCGGCTTAACATGAAGTGTGTTAACTGGAAAAAAACAGAGCTGGTAGGTGGAGGAGGCCACGTGAGTGCGAAGGGGGCTCCCTGGCGTCCATAGGGGAGACACTGGGCTCCGGGCTCAGCATGTCACTGTCACGTGCGAAACTCCCCTCTGGAAATCAATGCTCTAAGTTCCCCTATAACAGTGCTTCGCCTCAAGTTCCACCGACTGGAGGATGCCTGGCGTGCTTTCCTTTCATTCAAGGTCAAGACCAATTCTGTGTACCTATTCACTTCAAGGTAAAATGCATTTCGCTGCCCTCAAGGGCTGAAGGCCACCAGTTTTGTGGAGGAAAGAAAGACGCTGCTGAATAAAAGAAGGAGGAGGGTGAGAGTGAGAAATGCTGTTTCTAACTCTCCAGCTGCTGTCAGGCTTGGAAAAGGGTATTTTCGGCTACCGTTCTGTTAACAGGTGACTTGGGGTAAGAAAATGAGCTTGAAAAATTGGTAACACTGAAAGGGAAAGGCACAGGCACCAGACTGAGTATCTGCGAGGCATACATATATACACACAAAAATATTATATATATTATTATATGTAATATAGCTATATGTAGTTTATATATATTATACATAATATTATATCTATTATACTAATAGATGTAGATATATAATATTACAAATTATTCCACTTCACCTATACATATATAGTATATTTACATAAAGTATGATATAGTTATATATATCACGTATGTATTATTTTATATAATATATATCATATATAATATATATTATTTTATATACACACACACACACTTTACACTCATTATCTCATTTCATCTTCACCAAAACCCTCTGAAGTAGAACAATCTGTAATTTTATTGGGTTGGCCAAAAAGTTGGTTCGGGTTTTTCCATAAGATGTTACGGAAAATCCGAACCAACTTTTTGGCCAACCCAGTACCTTTGAGGAAAGCAAGGCATGGACTTCATCCTGCCTGCCTCTAAAGCTTGTGCTCTTTCTCTTACTGACGGTTCTCAGTTTTCAATCTGCCTCCACACCAGGGGCAGGCACTCTTCCATGAAGAGACAGAGGGTAAACATTCTAGGCTGTGCTGACCGTGAAGTCTCTGTTGCAAGGACTCCTCTCTACCACTGTCAGGGGAGATCAGCCAGAGAAAACAAGAAAAGGAATGTGCACGCCTGGGTTCCAGTAAACCTTCATGTATGGACACCGCTATTGGAATTGCAGGTAACTTCCACATGTCACAAAACGTTTTTCTTCTCTTGATTATTTTAACCATTTAATAATGTGAAAGTCATTCTCAGGCCACAGGCCACAGTTTGCCAGCCGTGCTCTACAGCATTCATAGATAACATCTGGATTCATTTCGGAGAAGGTAAAGAGAAAGTGAGGTTATACTGCCCTAAGAATTAGATGAGAGAATCGGGGGAAGATGTCCTGTGTTGTTTAATACTGTTGAAAACCTCATTCCCACTTCAAGACACGTCAAGTGTCTTCTCCACCACACCACACAGAGAGAATGTAAAAAAAACCCAGCCATTGACAGTGGCAGAGAAAGGATTATCCATACATGCAGATATAGTGATGTTTAATTAAAATGAACTCAGTTCATATACTAGCGTACAATTTCGAAATTCATCCTTTTTTTTTTTTTAATCTCTGAAGCATCCTATACATTCAGTTTGCTTCCTGGGCACAATTGCCTCTCCATCGTTATTCTGATGGGAAAAGAAGACTGAATAAAACCAGCTGAAAATCACAACAGTAAGAGATGATTTGGTTGAGCAGGGAAAACAAAGTAGAGAGAAGCTCATGTGACTGGGCAGGAAACCAAAGGCGACCCTGGCCAGAGATTAGCAAGCTTTATTACACTATGTCTAACAACTTTCCAAGTTAGCAAGGGCAGGCTGCTTTCCTAATTTTAGAGTGTGGAGTTAACTTACCAACTAATCAATGTATTGTCTCCCGTGATTTTTCGCAAAAACATTGTTCTGCTGGCTAGTTGCTGCAGATAAACCTATTCAGCTATAAACACTACACTAGCAGTATCAGTAAGATCAATCACGCGCTAAATTGCTCCTGAAAATATACTGTCTCCTCCGGCTTTATTTCTCCACGTGGCTGGCCTGCTGTTTTCTGCTATGCATTCCCAACAGAAAGTGTAACCACGATTTGAAGTCAGACATGGCCTTGCCATTGGCCTTTGGAAAGGCGGTTACCATACCGCATGCTTCCTGAAAAGTAAATGCATGCTAGCGGGTGGGAGCATTTCAAAGTGTCAGAAACAATTGTGAGGGGAATAGAGGAAATGAGACTTTGAAGCGAGGAGTCTTTGCGCTCTCAGTGTCTTTCTAGAACAAGGTCATATGTGAATCATGTCCACTAACCCTTGGCATTGTCCAACCTTTAACAATGGGAAAAGAGGGAAAAGAATCTAAAAAAGAGCAGATATACGTACATGTATAACTGATTCACTTTGCTGTACAGCAGAATCTAACACAACACTGTAAATCAACTAGACTTCAATAAAAAAATTTTTTAATAAAAAATAAAGAAACAATGAGAAAAGGCTTTGCAAGTGAACATGATTAAGGCTACTCCCCAGAACCCAGAGACTAAGGTACCACAGAATGTTAGCCAGTAGGGAATATGGTCAATTTTTATTCTTTGTCTATCAGATTGAAATGATTGGGAAAGACTGTCCAAGAAAAATCCTCAGGACATTCCCTCCTGATACTCGGATTCTGATTTTTTTAATTTTTGCACTTTTTACTTTTAATCAATAGGTCTGAACAACAAGACAGGGACAAAGATTTAGCTTTTATTTCAGTATCTGCTATTCAGATTTTTTCTTTTGGGGTTGCTTGTACTTCTACAGTTTTTCTCCTTCGATTCAGCCCTAACCCCAATAAACTCAACAAGCACGTCAAATGAACCTGAATTCTTGGGAGGATTTTGCATACTTTTAAGACAACTGGGCTCACGTAAGCATTGTACTCACAGAATGCTGTGTGTTAGGCCCCAGAACAAGCTTCAACTCTTTGAGGTTAAAAGAAAAAAATCTTTAAACCCCGTTTAACATTCACCTCTCCAAAGGAAGTACTGAGCCAAAAGATTCTCACTTTGTTTTGGAACGCTTTAAATGATGTCCCAAAGCAGTTTAGATTCATGAGATTAGGTGAGTAAAGAAAGTTAATAAGAAGAAGCAAATGTTATTAAATAGTCTCTATTTAGGACAGAGGAGGCCCATCTGTCTGTAGTGAAGGCTACACAAGAGCTTAAAAAAAATCTGCCTTCCCCCGGGGGGACATTAGTCCACGGCTAGGGTACCTCCTTTGTGTTTGGAATCTGAGGAATTTGGGAGAGAACCCTGGACTGCCGCAGTAGTGGGGGAGCCTTCTTTGAATGTGGGCTACAATGGGGCCAGCTGCCACTCATGACCTTGATAAGCCACTGCATCCGTCATTCTGCCAGGCTCTACGCTTCTCTCATCGCTGGGATGGCGGGGAGGAAGTTCTCATTTGTTGAAGCCTGACACATCCCTAACAGCACTTCCTAAGCAGCCTCTAACACAAGAGTTATAAAAGCAGCAGAAAGCTCTGGCTGGGAAATGGTCCCAGGAGGCAATCTGGCCATCACACAGGGCCTCCACTGTCACTGAAAAGTTGGAATGGAGGCCCTTTCCGAGCCCTTTCATGATCTGCTTTTGTATCTGCAAAGGTCTTCCTTCAGTTCCGAGAAGAAGATTTCCCTGAGGCCAAGGCCACGCCCAGAAGTTCCTTTCCAGGGCACAGCCACTCACAGCAAGGACAGCCATCATGCCCTAGACATCATTTTCCGCTCTGCAGAAGGACACCTGGCTCTTACAAAATAACACAAGGATCTGTCCATGGGTTCGGGGAGGAAGAATCAGCGTGGAGACAAAGTACCGTTTTCCACATTTATCTTGCAATGTCTTCTTTTCAGACTAATTTCTTAACTGGTCTTTTCAAGAGATGGACACTTTAAAAATCAGCTCAAGACGGCTAGAGACAGGAAGACGTCATTGTCTTCCCATAGGTGGCTTTCACACTCTTTTGAAAAACAGAAGAAGTGCTAAGCTGTTTTCTTCAAGCAAATAATTCATGGTTTCAGTTACAATTTATTTATTCTCACAACCATCCGACTGGAAGGTACTATAATTGCCCCCATTTTACAGATAAGGGAACTGAGGCACAAATAGGTTCTTTGCCAAAGGCCGTGCAGCTTGTAAGTGATGGAGCCAGGATCTGAATCCGTTCTGACTCCTGATCAATGCTCTGAACCACTCTACTTCTGCTAAACCAGCTACAACGATTTATTCTATTATTGTACAAGTTCTAATCCTTCCTCCCTTCCAATGTGAAAAAGAAAATATCATCTTCAATGAAGCCTGGTCTAACCACTAGCACAGTGGTCCTCAGTGGCCCCTGGGGATACTTGACAGCCTGGAGATATTTGTGATTGTCATGACTGGGTAGGGGCCAGAGTGCTACTGGCAGCTAGAGGGTAGGGACCGGGGGTGGGGCTGCTGGGGGTCTGCTGCTAAACAGCCTACAGTGTATAAGGCAGCTCCTACAACAAAGAACTGCCCAGGCCAAAATGCCAATAATTGCAACAGTCAGATAAGAACCCTCGTGACACACATCTTTCTTCCCCCCATTCCTTTCCTTCACCATAGCCCTTAAGCCTGTATGCTATCTGCGCCCAAAACTATCTAGGAAAACATCTCTCTTAGCAAGCAGGCTTTCGTGCTCTTCCCACCCCAGCCCCCCAAAACTGATTCATCTAGGGCCATCTCTGCATTTTTTCTCCGCTCATTCCACTGGTCTAACTCCTGTACAGGCTTCAAAAGCTACTTCTTTTCCATCCAGCTTGTGGGATCTTAGTTCCCCGACCAGGGATCAAACTCGGGGCCCCCTGCAGTGTACGCAGAGAGTCCTAACCACTGGACCACCAGGGAATTTCCATCAAAAGCTATTTCAGGACTTCCCTGGTAGCGCAGTGGTTGAGAGTCCGCCTGCCAATGCAGGGGACACGGGTTCGTGCCCCGGTCTGGGAAGATCCCACATGCCGCGGAGCGGCTGGGCCCGTGAGCCATGGCCGCTGAGCCTGCGCATCCGGAGCCTGTGCTCCACAACGGTAGAGGCCACACAGTGAGAGGCCCGCGTACCGCAAAAAAAAAAAAAAAAAGCTATTTCAAGTGAGTTTTGCCTGAGAAGACAAGCCCACAGCAACTCTTTCCTTCCCCTCGATTTTGCACCTCTGGTTTCCAAGTTACAATGCACCACCAGCTCATAGTGTTGATAATAATGATCGCTGCCATTACACTCCTACCATGTGCCCCAGACTTTGAACAAACATTTGATATATATTTAGATACATATAAGATAACCCTGAAATAAAGATACTGTATATATTTAGATACATATAAGATAACCCTGAAATAAAGATACTGTTATCTCCGTTTTCTCCACAACTGAAACTGAAGCTAAGAGAAGTTAAGGGAGTTCAAAGGCTTCATCCTAAAGAAGCAGAATGGGCTCTTCTACTGGAAGCACAAGCAGGCTTTCGTGCTCTTTTGTGCTCTTTCGTGCTCTTTCGAGCTCTTTCGAGCTCCTTCGGGCTCTTCTTTCTTCTACTTCACCGTTCTCTTTACTTTCCCCTATTGCATGCATTTTTAACAGCTTTATGGAGGTGTAATGGACATACCATAAACTGCACATATTTAAATTGTACACTTTGGAAAGTTTGACATATATACCTGCTCATGAAATCACCTCCAAAATCAAGTTAATGATCTATCCATCACCCTCGAAAGTTTCTTCCCAATCCTCTCTTTACCATCACCCCCAGCCGCTCCCAGGCAACCGCTGATCTACTTTTTGTCATTGTAACTTAATTTGCATTTCCCAGCATTTTATATAAATGGCATCATATGGCACAGACACTCTTTTTTTCCTCTGGCTTCTTTTATTCAGCATAATATTTTGAGATGCATCCATGTTACTGTGTATCAATAATTCATTCTCTCCTATTGCTGGATATTACTCCCTTGTGTGGACATGCCACAGTCTCCCCATCCAAATGTTGAGGTGCATTGTGCTGTGACTAGTTTAGGGCTACTACAAATAAAGTTGCCACAAACATCTGTGTACAAGTTGCCATTCTCTTTTAAATTCATCTGCATCCAGAGAAAAACTTTGCCAGATCATAAAATCGTATTAAATTTTGAACCCTTTTTCTAGCATAAAGAAATGGAGATGAGAAACAAAACTGTGCTCTCTTACTGAGTGCATGTTGCAGAAATAGCTAGGAACTTGTTCTTACAGGTAGATGGCCTCTCGTCGTTTGGACCCATCCCTTAGTAATAATTTAACCTTATTTCTCTTTCCTGATGTATAAAATTGAGATAAAAGGATTTCCTTCATAGGGCTGTTGTAAAGATTAAATGATGATGATAATTACATATAATCGTAACCCTGCACCCAATGTATGGTAAGTATTCGATAAATATGGGATAAGATTACTGTTAATATGAGTATCTATCGCAAAAAATGACTAAGCCCCATCACACCTTCAAACAGGAATTCCTATTATTTCTGCCAAATTTCTCTAGACTGATTTTACCTTAAGTGATCACTCTACCACTTCCAAGGCAGAAAGCAAACAAAAGACGATCTAACACAGTGCTTCTCAAACCTTTTATAAACCATGTCTCCTTTCGGGGAAAAAATACATATTTAATAAAACTCTCAGAAGAATTGACACTTTGTGCCTAAAAACACATCCAATGGAAGCCCTTTTCCAAGGTCTAGTAGGACAGAACGAGTGAGAACATGTCGCAACCTTCAAACTAGTAGCTCTCTGTGAGTCACCTGATAATTCACTCATCAGCGAGAAGGAAATGAATGGATTTAGCGAAACCCACCCAGCCCCTAGGAAGACTGTGATAAATGTGCCTTGCTACTTATTTACTTAGCCCGCCCCCCCCCCCCGATTTACCCAGCCCCTACCATCCACCCCCTGTACCTGTACGTGTGCAGGCAAGTCTAAAAAAGGAGTGTTCGGAAGAGAGGCAGTTGGCCCCAGGTGAAGAAGAAACACGTTCTGTGATTTGAGCCTGGGTGTGCATCTGCCAGGAAGCCAGGAAGGGATCCTGCTCTGGGCGGTCTGGCCCAGACAGACAGTAAGCTTCCCACAAAGAGAGGACAGGCACCTAATTCAACATCGATGTCATCCGAAAAAATATGGTAGGATAGGGCAGATTGTCAAGGAGCTCTACTAGAGAAGAGGGCCTGGACTGGACGGGAACGTTGTGTGAGTTTCCAACCTCAGCTGGGAACGTAGCACCTGGTGGGCTTGGCAAGTGTAGCTGGAGAGCTCAGGAGGCCAACTCAGTCAGCCCGGAGGAGAACAGCTCCTTAGACGAAAAGTCAATTATGCCCTGTTACCAAACAGCCCTGGAGGTGCGACTTAGTTTCCCCCAAACCGGCCCTGGGATTTGGAGCAAGAACATCCTCAAAGACACTCTTCTTTCTTTTTTTTTTTTTTTTTTGTCTTTTTCTTTCTTTAATTTTTTTTTTTTTTTTTTTTTGCGGTACGCAGGCCTCTCACTGTTGTGGCCTCTCCCGTTGCGGAGCACAGGCTCCGGACGCGCAGGCTCAGCGGCCATGGCTCACGGGCCCAGCCGCTCCGCGGCATGTGGGATCTTCCCGGCCCGGGGCACGAACCCATGTTGCCTGCATCGGCAGGTGGACTCTCAACCACTGCGCCACCAGGGAAGCCCTTTTTCTTTAATTTTTATTGGAGTATAGATGATTTACAATGTTGTGTTAGTTTCAGGTGTACAGCAAAGTGAATCAGTTATACATATATCCACTCTTTTTTAGATTCTTTTCCCATATAGGCCATTACAGCGTATTGAGTAGAGTTCCCTGTGCTCTACAGTAGGTCCTTATTAGTTATCCATTTTATGTATAGTAGTGTACATACGTCAATCCTAAGCTTCCAATTTATCTGTTCCCCCACCTTACCCCCTGGTAACCATAAGTTTGTTTTCTACATCTGTAACTCTATTTCTGTTTTGTAGGATGCTCTTCTTTCTGATTACAGCGTGTAGAGGGCTACGGGAACCACTTAATGCATATGCGGCAGACAGACTAGTCTCTTCTCCCAGTATATCTCCACCCCAAAGCCCTGCCTTCTCTAAACAACCTCTCCCCCGACACCATGCCTACGTTCCCCGTTCGTGCTCCCATCACAACATCTAAGGCCCCTCAGAGCATTTATCATAGCAATAAGTGTATATATTTATTTGTATAATATTTATTTGTATAATCATGTGATTACTGTCTGTTCCCCAGCTGCACTGTAAGCTTTGCTCACCACTAAACCTTTAGGACTCAGCTCAGTTCCTAAGGCATATAATAGATGCTCAATAAAAATGTGGTAAATTAATGAATGTATGGGCTGAATTCATAACTTCCATTCTTTTTTCTTTTTTTTTGGTACGCGGGCCTCTCACTGCTGTGGCCTCTCCCGTTGCGGAGCACAGGCTCCGGACGCACAGGCTCAGCGGCCATGGCCCACGGGACCAGCCGCTCCGCGGCATGTGGGATCCTCCCGGACCAGGGCACGAACCCACGTCCCCTGCATCAGCAGGTGGACTCTCAACCACTGCACCACCAGGGAAGCCCCCACAACTTCCATTCTTTTGTTCTTCACCTAAGCCGTGACAATTAGGTCATGGCTGAGTACCTAGGACAGCCCACTGAGTGGGCCCACACCCACTGAGTACCTAGGACGGCCAAGCACCCAGGTCAGTGCCCAGGACACGGAGGAGTTCACTACATCTCTGCTCTCTTGAAATAATCTAAAATGATCTGCCCCTGAGCATACCACTATCTCTACCCAGAATGTTCAGTGGCTTTGGGAGAATATTCCTTGAAGATAATCTCTCTCTCTACACTTCTACATCACATAACCCCCCCCCCCCCACACACACACACATACAGTCATCAACACGCTCCAGAAACATCCAACAACAGGAGGAAAGATGGAGTTTGGTCATTTTTGCCTCAAGCAAAACTGACAAAAAAGCATCTACCAAATTGGAAGTAGGTGATAAAGGAAGAGTCGAGCTGCAGTTATAGGAAATAAGGAGGGAAAACTTGTTGCTGTGCACTAGGTAACTTCCAAATTAATGTCCTAAGGTTTGAAAGCAATTTATCTTATCTTGCTCAGCAGTCATCCTAACTACCAGTCGAGAAGTAGAAGTAGCCAACTTTGCAATAAGAAGCTGAAGTATCACCTAAAAGCAGCCCACACTTTGGCAAAAATCGCCAGCTTCAGCCATGAACTTACACACATGCCTCCCTTGACTGCAAAGATGTGATTCTCCAACAACAACTCTGTAGTCAAAGTGTGGACAAATCAGGTAGCAGGAGTTCTCATTTCTCCTCGAATCTCCTCATATGGAGAGAAACGAATTATCTCACTGAATGGTTGAAAAGAGGCTGCGATCTACGACTTTTGAGTTTATTTTGTGTGAGAATTTCTAGAACTAAAATTTCTCTCTAAAGAGGATTATTATAGCTACCTGATACAGAATACTTTTAACAGAAGATGGTCAAAGACCCATAAAAGTTTCCATTGAAAAGTTTTTGATATATGTGTTTATAGCAGGATATAGATTAGATAAATATACTGCATATACATTCAGATAGATAAATATATAGATAAGTATATGGATATGGACCAATATGAATAGAAATAGATATTGATGGATGGATGAATGGATTGACTAACTGACTGACAGGCAGGTAGACAAAACTAAGAGGTAGGAAATTTATGTGTATTGGCCCAAGGCAAAAGGGAATTCAGCCTGCCTCAACCTAATCTCCAAAGTTTCTGTCTTTCTCCCCTCTGCTTCTCTGCATCATGGCCCCAAATACCCCTCTTTCCTCCAACCCACCAGACTAAAATTTTCCAGGAAGAAAGATCAGATAAAACAACCTTCATGTACACATAAGTGGCTCATAAAATTCTGGAAGGATCCTAAACAGAAACATACCTCCTTTGGCCTGGCCAAAGCGGGAATCCCTAAACCTGGTGTTTCTGTCCCATGTTTCAGAGCCACAAGTCTTTTAAGGGCAGAGGAGAGAATTCAGCAGTTCTCAATAGCACAGTTCTAAGGATGTGGTCATTCTTAGTCATAGAGGATGATGATAGTACTGCGGTCAACTTGGTTGACTGGGAGCTCCAATTTGATAGAATACCCTTCCCCCTATGGTCCAGTTACAGCTGGCCGTATGAGGAGCTTGTGTGAGATTTGAAAAGTAGAAATGAAGTCCAGTCCATGACTCTCAGGAAGTCGATGGACAGATGGAAGGTGCCTGGTGGGGCCCGGCTTGTCCTTGCTTCTGCTCTCACACCCTTGTCTTCCCAGTTAATGGCCCTGCTGAGCAACAGTGGTCCCAGCCCACCACTAGGCACCTGACTGCAGACCACTGAGATGGCAACTACACGGACACAGAGGCAATGGCTTTTAGAGAACGCTCTTGGGCTTCCCTCTTATGATCCCTTTTTGAGACCAGGTAGAACTTTCTCTAAACCCTCTGACTACCCACCACAAGGCCTTCACTGCCCCCCAGTTCCTCTCGTATTTGAGAAAGGGCCAATTTCTATTAAAAAATTCCTTAATCCCCTAACACTTACCATGGTTCTGCTTCTTTGTCTGAAACTTGTTTGATAAATAGGATAATACAAAGAAGAGACCTCAGCCCACAGCCCCTGTGCCAACTACTGATCCACTTATGAAATCACATGCAATCTCATGCACCTGGGACACAGGGACCAAAAAACTATTCATTAAAAAACATGTTTCTACAGCCCCACACATATGACCCATCCAAACACTAGAACCACACTGAACCCCTGCAGATCTTCACAAAATAACATCATCATCCCCAACGGCTCTCTACCAGGCACCAACTGCCCCAAGGCTGCTAAGTTTCTAATATTTTGCACCTCAACAACTCTTGAGTAATAATGCATAAGTGACCTCCTTCTTATGAGTTATGTTCCTACCCAAAAGATAAATCTTTCTCACGTTCCATTTAGTCAAGGACCAATAAGTCCATTTATCAACATGCCTTAAACCAGTGGTCACAAAGTGGGTTCCTGCAAGCTGATTCTGGCCCACAGGCGCGTTTGGTTGGGCCCTCTGACTTTTTCAAATGGTTGAATTAGTTCCAATTTTTGGAACTTGGGAGATTCCCCCTAAAATTCCACATTTCCAACCTCTCCTTGAAAGACCTGATGATCCTGTCTCCCTCCTGCCCCAGCCCCACTTTCCTGCAGGGCTGCCATCTCACCTCCCACCCTGCACTCCACTCACAGCACCTGCTAGGGCCTTGAGAACATTCCAGATTGCAGCCACCTACCTATATTCTTAAGAAGCCAGCACTCATGGGCCGCGGAGCTCAAAGAGGTAACCTTTAGACGATGTTTGAGTTTTCTCAGTTGTTTCACCCTAGGATGTTTCTCAGTTGGTAACTTATGGTTTTGAGTAGTCGCTGCAGAAAGGGCCATGTACCTTTTGGGTTGCTGGAAAGGCCTACAGTTTCCAGGTCCTAGTATAGCATAGCCCTCATGTCAAAGGAGAGGTGATTAAGAGGTACATACCTTGAGCAATTAAGGGGCTGTATCAACATATCCAAGAACAAGATGTACCACCACCCAGCTCAGCTGTTCCAGGTGAAAATCACACCGTCAGAGCCTGTGAAGCACGTCTGCTATTCTTCACGGAGCAGAGCCACTTGAGGAAGATATATGCATATCTGCTTGTTATTATTAAAAATACTGCCTAGTATCATTTTCTCTTTCTTTACGTCATGAGAGGGTGAAAGGAAAAGCAGAAATGGCTACACAACAGATGTTCTAAAGTGAAAGTGATTTGCAGGCAAGATGCCTGAGCCTGAAAGGAGAAAGCAGTGGCACTGTAGACACACACAGAAACTCTACAAAAAGTCCGTTTCTGCAAACTGTGGCCGGCGAACTGGGGGTAATCTACCTCCCTCCTCGCTGCCCTGGCTGCCTCAGCTAAAATCAGTCATTATAAGAGCACTGTAGTGAGAATGAATTAAACCCTGCCTGCAAAGCACCTGTCAGAGGAGCTGGCACACACATTCAATAGAGGCTCAGATTACTGTTATTGTTTTATTATTATCAACAAAGACAACCCATGCCAAAATCAAAAGCACATTCAACCAAAGCAGGGGATTCCTTGGCAGCCACTCCAGTGAAACAGGGACATTTATAAATCAAGAATCTTTAAGCTGGGGGCTGTATGCGACGCGATTTGGAAATTGTTTGTGTTTGCTTTGGTTCATGAGTAACCAGCAGATACATCTCCTAGAAAATGTGCTAATAAAACTATCCATCTGTGTAGAATCATGGCGTGGCTCATTACACACCTAAACCCATTTCATAACCCACGAGGTTCGATACCCCAAGCTTTCTACCCAAATGTTCAAACATAAAATAAGGTAAATTCTCCAGGACTGCCTCAACTCATTGTGGGGGGAGGGGTAGGATTGGCTAGGTCTCTGGGGTAGTGTGAAAAGCTAAGAGGGAGCAAGCTAAGTAAAATAGTGAAATGTTTATAGTTGATCAGCCGAATAACATTCCAAGGTTTTAAAAGCACAGGCTGGTTTCTAGCAAAAAGTCCAATAAACTGAGTTGTTCATCTACATAGACGATTTGGAGATCAAATAGTATTTCCATTCTGTCTCCCTCAAGATAAATTAGTAATAGCAAGGACATTATCCCCATTTTACAGGACAAAAATCTGATAAAATGCTGCGACTGGATTTTAAGATTTCAAAACTCCCAAGTGTTATTACCTTGATAATGAAAGAAAAAAAATTCCACAGGAAACAGAGAAGAAAAAATAACTTGTAATGGTAGAGCTTTATTAAAAAAAAAAATTTTTTTTTCATTTAAAAAACAACAACAACAAAAAACAATTCTCAGGTAGCATTCATTCATTCTTAGAGGTTAACTGAAGAGACGTCTACAAACATTCACTGAATTTTTTCTAGCTTCCTGGCCATGATGGTCTCTACATCTCCACAATCCTTCCGTGGTTGACACAGAGTAAACTTGGAGTTGCTAAACTACTCCACTGAAGGTCATTCACTGACATGCTCAGTATTTAGGCAGAGGTCTAATGTGGGTCAAGCCGCGGCAGGCCTACAGTTCCAACATTAGCTGTATTTGCAGGAGGGAGGCCGACTTGTAGACACAAACTTCCAACACAGAGCGAGTCACGCTTTACAAAACGCTCCCTCAAGAGCTCAGGAAGCAGAGGAGGAACTGACCAGGTCAGCCTTACCTGGGGCATGATCTCAACCAAAGTGAGGGCATTTGACCTAAGTCTACACGAATCATCAGAATGTTACCAGCTGGTAGAAGGAGGCGATTTTTCAGGGCATTCAAAGCAAAAAGAATAGCATGTTACCAGCCCAGAGATGTAGACATTCATGAGTAAGAGAAGTAAAGGTGACCTCGGGGACTTCCCTGGTGACGCAGTGGTTGAGAGTCCGCCTGCCGATGCAGGGGACATGGGTTCGTGCCCCGGTCCGGGAAGATCCCACATGCCGTGGAGCGGCTGCGCCCGTGAGCCATGGCCGCTGAGCCTGCGCGTCCGGAGCCTGTGCTCCGCAACGGGAGAGGCCCCAACAGTGAGAGGCTCGCGTATCGCAAAAAAAAAAAAAAAAAAAAAAAAAGATGACCTGGGAAGAATGGGGGCAATTTAGAAAGAACCATTCCTCAAAGTTTGATTTTTTTTTCCTACAGGAAAGGGCCAAGCACAGAAAGCTTTTAAATCAGAAGCTAGCCTAACTGGACCAGTGTTTTCAGGAAGGAAGTTACTATATGTGGATTGAAGAAAGCAGGGAAACTGTATGCTAGACTGTTAAAAATAAGAATGTACAATTTATGCTGCTTACCATTTTTCTGTTACTTACCCATCCCCTCCAGGCCTAACCACCCCATAGCTATTACTAGGTTATTATAAATTCATAAACTCAAAATAATACGGATGCCTGGCTTTCTGGAACATCAAGGGTGCACGCAAATCTAGAAAACAGAAGCAGAAAATGTTTCATCTCTATCTTAAAGGAAAAATTTTCTTTTGCTTTTTTTAATTTGAGTTACTTTTAAAACTTGCCATCACTGACAAGCACAGATTAGGTAGATTTTTTTTTTCCTCTGAAACAGACTAAAGATGGTAGAGATTAAGCAACTGGCAGTTATAGTAAAAAAAAAAAAAAAAAAAAAATCAAGTTCCCTTTTAAAACAAAGAAGTGCTTATCTGCTTAGTAACTACAGTGCTAATGAAGGCAATCACACATCATTCAAAATGATCACAAACCGGTACTTTCCACTGCAGTTCATGGAGGGGCTTTGTATGAAAGGTATACACCTCAACAAGGCTTGCAATGCTCAATGAAATCAGCTACTTAGTTATTTTTCTACCTCTCACAAAAGTGGATGAGGCATTTTCCTAAGCTGAAGTGCTAATCACCCCATCACAGTTTGGACAGATTTGAAACATGGCAACTGCTATGACCACCAAGTTCACTACATTTGCTGATGTTCCCACCACAGGCAGATAGATGTTTTGCTCTTCTGGGTCTTGAAAACAAATTGCTTGACTTCTCTGTGGGAATATGGAGGAGGCTGTTAACCAAGACAGATTAAAAACCCTCTTACAGATAACCCTGCAGTATTTGCTACAAATTCTGGCCTTCAGTTTCCAACTGGCCTCCCCTGTGAGTCCACAAGCCCAATTCAGGAGACCGTTTTGCTGCAGGTTTTACTTGAAGGATTTACTTCTCAGTTCTTACATTACTGTTATTACATGGAGACAAACAGCATACCCTTAAAAAGACCGAGCTACACGCTTTTAAATATGATTTAAAATATGCCTGCAGATGGAGTCTTTGAAAAGACTCTCAATTCCCCAGGATTCCAGAGACTCTGTAAAGTGGACACAAGGAGCTAAATGGTAGCAACAAACAGACCAGAAAGACCAGGACCACCATGATTTCACAAAGTTGTGTCCATTCTCTATTTCTTCTCCAGCTTCAAGTCAGAATATTTTTAAGAGTTTGAATTCCCAGTCTTCAACAAATGAATCTGAGAATCTGGTACGTGTTATAAAACTGCATACTGTGTTAAGGCATTCAGCAGGGGAAAAAAAAAGAACCTTGACATTTGAACTTACTCCTTGGGGATTTGCTTAAAAAACAAGGGTAGTTTTAAACACACATTTTGCAAACCAAGCACAGCCAAAGATAAGTTTTTAAAGAATTCGAGCATATTGGTGTATAGAGAAAATTAGGAAGATAACATTTGGTGGGTGGGCCTTTTTTAATACTTCTCTTGTCCCAATTCTTCCAACTGGACGGTGGAGCTGCAGAAAGGGGCTGAAGCCCTTGCTCTGTCACTAAACATCCACCTGACCTTGGACATGGGACTGAAATCTCTCTAGGTTTCACCTGTCCCATTGGGAGAGAAGGAAAGCTCATGAGAAGGAGGTGAGAAGAAACTGGACTGAAAGATTCTAAAGACCACACTAGGTCTACATCTAGTTCTAATAAGGTTACTGTCCTGAACTGTCTTAAAAGTTTTTCTCCACCACACCCGTTTTGAAAATTAGATAATTTTATGGATGTGCTAATCACCTACTTGCAGATGGAGTTGAACTTTCTGAAAAAGTTTTAAAACTAAAACCTAATACCGTAGATGCTCTGCCATCTAATATTTGTTGGACAACTGTCTGCTCATAAATGATGAAGCCACGTGGGGAAATAGTAACTGCCACCTCTAAGTCTCTGGTAGTTTGTTTTGCGACACAGTCATCAGAATTCTCTCCCTCCGCGCATGACCTTGAGAAATCTCCTCCTTCACTGACTCTGGGTTTAGCCAGGTGACTTGCTTGGACCCAAAGAATGTAGTGGAAATGACATCGTATGACTCTCAAGCCTAAGCTGTGAGAAGCTTGCAGTTTCCACTCGTTGCGTTCTTGGACATTGCTGCCACGTGGATGGACCAGTCTGAGGCTTTCCTCCTGGAGTCTGTATACTCCTACCAGCACAATGTCTGGCTCACAGCAAGTGTTCATGAAATGGCAGTTCTGACTTAAGATGTAGCTTAGACTAGATGGAAGAAGCAAGGAACAAAAAGAGAATGAAACAGGCCACACTAGCAGGATGGAAGGAAGCTCCGTGGTCCTTACTGGCTGTTCCCTGCCCAGTGAACTGGCCAGTGTGGACCCAGCACATCACTGAGCCTAGTTTTAAATTAAACTATGCCCATCACAGCTAAGGAAATCGGACCGAGACAAAGGGGTTTCATCTCAGACTAAAGCAGCAATCCGATCAATACTAATTGGAAATTATGGGCATTATCCTCCCCCAATTACTAAAATTGCAAAGCAACTATCCGGAGATCTTATCTCAGCAGGGATAAGGCCAGTTACATGCTGGCTGGTTTTCAGAAATTGCACGTTAAATCAGAGACCTTATCCTGCCATGGGCTACTTCTGCTAAACTCTCTTTAGCTTGCTAACATTTGTGTTGATCACAGTGTTATCATGAGCCCCATGCTGTAAGCATTGCAGGGCCGGATCAACCGAGTGACAACTAGGAAACGGAAGTAAATCATTTCTTTCCTCAGTGTGGAAGGTGAGCGTAAATCACCAGCTACAAGAAGTAGCCACCGAGACTTGTTTGCAGAGCGTTTTCTGTAACCGTAACATGGCGACTACAACTTTCTGACTACCTGAGATGGCCACCCCATGTATTCCCATCTGTAGAAACACACTCTTATTTCTTATTTCTTTATAGAGACTTTCATGGAGCTATCAATTTCATTTTGTAGCTAAGCAAATAGGTTCAGCAAAGTTGCATGGGGCTGGACCCCAGGTCTGGCTGACTCCAAAGTCTGGGTTCTTAAACAACGCGGTCAGCCTCTTCCTGGCACCTTGAAAGCAAGCTCCAAAAGGGAGATGCACTTCTGAAATCGTACCTGTCTTAGAGAAAGATCATACTGTTTTTTATCCACATGTTATATAGTTTGGATAATGCAGTAACATTCAAGATAAACAGAAACTAGAAGTGATAAACTTGCATAACACCTGTATCTGAAAAAAAATATTGCCTCTTTTATAGGTGGCAGAATGTGTTCCAAAAACATGTTATTCCTAGTGCATTTGCCTGAAAACCAACAGACACTGCTTATAAAACAATTTTTAAAATAATCTTGAATGGTAAATATTTTTGATATTCCATGGACAAGAAAGAGATTTGTCTCAAATTTCCTAGAAGAGTTGTTTGCATTATTACTATTACTATCATTGTTTTGCTGTTGTTATTTGTTCAGTCCAAACCAAAACTACAAGAAGCCTTGCAGCTTCCACTCCTGCCCTCTTGGGACACTGCCACCATGTAAACAAGGCCAAGATAGCCTGCTGGGAAGGACTGCCCCACGGATGCCCCCCGCCAGCACTGTATTTGGCTCCTAGCAAGTATCCACTAAATGGCAGTTCTTACTCAGAGAAACACAGGTTGGAGTAGCTGGAAGAAGCAAACAGTGTGATGAAACAAGAGAGAATGAGAAAGGACACACGAGTGGGATGGAAGTAAGCCACGGAGATCTCCCCATGGGAGAGCTTGCCCATGACTTGCCTTGGTCAGGATTTTGTAGCTGGGGTGAACTGCCCACGTGTAACGCTTTACACAAAGTGAGGCAGCAACCCATCATCACTTTCAGCTTAAGGTTTCTTCAAACAGAACCAAAGGGCAGTCTCACACCTGTGACCACAGCACCAGTGCCTAACAGCTGCCTGCTAAAGTGATCTACAGCCCAGTTCCCGTCTGTTCCTGTTTTGTTATTCTGATTCCATTTCCTCCTCTCTGGACTGGCTATCTCAGAACTCCTGCTGGAGGCCAATCTCGCAAATCTAGCACCCTTTCCCACTTGCAAATCAAAATTTTCCTGTGTAGCTGAAAAGGGAGTGAAAATTACACTTCGGCAAAGTCCAGGTGGTAGAGTGAGAATTTGGAAGGACTACAGATTGGGAGTTAGTGGAGACAGACAGGAAAAGAGGTATGGCAGAAATCAAATGGACACCAAGAAAGGACAACCTATGGCCAAGTTCACTGTCAGGAAAAAACTTCACAGAAGGGTTGAAAGATTCTTTGTAGCGATGTCACAGGCATTTCTGAAAGGGTTATTTTAATCTACCTCTCTGTACCATGCGCAGGACTTGGAAATATGATTAAGACCCAGGATGAAAGTCTGCCTCTGGCGATAATGTAATAATTCAATGATCTTTCCCTACAGGTTAGCTATGATCCAGGCCCACTACAAAGGTTTGTACTATATTAGCTAATTTAATTCTCAAAAGAACCTTATGAACTAGATGATAGCCTTACATATCTGTTATACCCATGAGAATGAGGCTTTAAAGGAAAAATATGATCATTTACATATTGTCACTTTTGTCTAAAGTAGATGTATCTGATTGCTCCTCAAGTTTCAAGTAATCATAAAAGCTTTAGATCGTTTTTAAATTTCAGTAAATTTGATTTATACAGAAACGTAACACTGAAGGTGCACTTTTATTCCAGGAATATTCTGAAATTTTAAATTTTATTTACTTGACTTTTTTCTGATAGTCCCAAGATTCGTAAAACACATCATAAATTTCTACATGTGTGTTTGTGTGTGCCATAAATGAACACATGCATATGTACACATACACACACACCTAGAGTAAGCATTACGGTTACTTCAAAAAATATCTACTAAGATACTGGAAGTTCTCGCTCTCCTTCTTAGGATTTTTGTTTATGTAATCAATCCCCTCAAATCAATTAGTGCTTGGCATAAGGATATTTTAAAGCAAATGTAACTTTAAAATTACTTTTCTTTTAGAAATCTTAGAAAGTGAGATTAACTGGGGATTACCCAAGAGTTTGAAAAATCAAAACTGAAAATAACTGATTTAAGAAAAATTGAAACTGATCTCTGAAGAAAGCCATACTTTCGGGGAAAGATTCCATTTTTGGATTCCAGTATCAATACAGATATAAATAATCTCTTAAACTTCAGGACTTAAGTCCAGACGAACTCTTTTATGGCTGCTAAGTGCAAACTCATTGGAATCATATTTTATCATGTACAAATAATATACTGGAAGCATAAGAATGGCACCTATCAATGCAGTTAAGTGGAGAAAAAGACACAAAGGCTGGAACTTTCTGGTAATCTCCCTTGACATAAATTAAACTGAAATTACTTACTGCAAATGGAGGCTAAGTGTAACTGTTCTCTCCAAACCAGCTAGAAAAGGGATCTCAAGAGGTCCAAGCGCTAAAAAGGGAAAAAAGACTTTACGTAAAATATCCAATCTAAATATAAAACCATATAAAATATTAAGCATGTGATTTGAATGTTCCTGAGGCTGTTTGAAAACCTCCATTTGCGATCTGACCCTTTCAGACTAAATGCTAATTTATTTGTTTTGAAGTAGCTTTTATAAACAAAACTGCCTCTCACATCAGTCATCTAAGTGGGTGTTGCAAACATACTTAAGGTGCGAAATTTAAATACATAAAAGTAGTGTCAATTAAAAGCTACTTCAGTCTGCCAAAGATCCCGTCACTCAATTCCTATAAATTGGTAGGTAGTGCATTTTGCAGTATCCGTCAGCATTTCCATCTTTAGGACGGAATAAGTAATTGAAGAATAAGTAACTGTGCCAGCGCTTGGTCTCAGGGGCCATGTTTATAGATTGCCATCTGATGACAGTACCTTCCTTGAGACAATGTATTAATATGGGGTAAAATAATATAGCTCTTTGTGTGCGTTGACACACTGTGATGGTACAACGTCCTTTACTATCGTCTGGATTACAAGGCAGGAATTAATGATAAGGTGAGTTTTTACCGTTAAAATCTCCAAGACAAATCTCAAAGAGACAGCTTTGTTTGCTTGTGTTTTCCCAAGAAAAATAAGTCAGGTGGTGACGATTACCATCACAAATGGTGGAAGGTAAGGCTAAGAAAAGGACTGATTTGATGAACAAATGATGAGAAAGGCTAAGAATAACTCCATTGGAAAATGACACGTCCTCTGCCTGCTACAGGAACGCTTCTGATTCCTGTCCTATTCTGTCCTTCCATCCATCCATTCCACAAATATTCCACAAAGGACTAACATTGTACTTGGTACTGGGGGTTAAAAACTTAGCAAGACAGACATGTTCCTTTTCGCTACAATTCTAACAGGTCTCTTTGGGTGGAGAGTGTGATAATGATATTCTTATCATTGCTTTTAATAAACAACAGTTCCCATTCCTTGAGCATCTACTGAATAGAAGGTATTTAAATCCGGAAAACAATCCTGCCCCATTTTACAACTAAGAAGCTCTGACAGGTGAAGCAACTTGCCCAAGGTCCTACCTACACAGTTAACTAGGTAACTAATTAAAAATTCAGAGTCTCGGGCTTCCCTGGTGGCACAGTGGTTAAGAATCCGCCTGCCAATGCAGGGGACACGGGTGCGAGCCCTGGTCCGGGAAGATCCCACATGCCGCGGAGCAACTAAGCCCGTGCACCACAACTACTAAGCCTGCGCTCTACAGCCCATGAGCCACAACTACTGAGCCCAAGTGCTGCAACTACTGAAGCCTGCAAGCCTAGAGCCCGTGCTCCACAACGAGAAGCCACCGCAATGAGAAGCCCGCGCACCGCAATGAAGAGTAGCCCCCGCTCGCCGCAACTAGAGAAAGCCTGCACAGCAACGAAGACCCAACGCCGCCAAAAATAAATAAATAAATAAATTCTTAAAAAAAAAAAAAAAAATATATATATATATATATATAAATTCAGGCCCTCGCCCAGAATGCAACCCCACCTGTCACCACCTACCCTCCTAACAAAAAGGAGGAAGGAATTAATCAGAGCTCACTTTGGGCAGCTATGAGCCTCCCCACCTTGGTTTCCTCAGCCATAAAATGAAGTCAAGAAGCATATCCACCTCAAAGGTGTGTGGTGGAGAGGATCAAATTAGTTGAGACCCGTTAAGTTCTCAGACCAATCTCCTGACATAACAGTAAGTACTTAGAACACATTAACCGTTATCATTGCTTTGAGAAAGCAGAAAAGTTTCAATGGCAGTGAACAGCCTCAGAATAGAGGAGAGAACCTTGCATGAAACAGTTCTAAAATTCGTTCAAGACATCAGAAATTACATCCTGTAATTTTTTTCCCATTCCATAATGCCTATAATCTGCTCTTCATAATTTAGCATTTATTCTATATTGCTTTATATTGTTACCTAATTGTCTGATCCAGCAAGACTCTCACTTACACTAAAAGAGACCCCTTTTGTTTCTCTCCCTCCTCCCTGGTCCCCGGTGACCAGACCCTCAGCACTTCTTGACATCACATTAATTATTATTTGCAGTGAAGAGTCTTAATTACAGAAAACAGAACGGGAAGAGGTCAAAAGCATTGTGGAAATTGGTTTATTCTAGAGATGGATCTGGCTATACATGTTTTCTGTTCATCCAGCCTAATCATACCAACATCTGTTCACAAGCGTGTCAAGATTTTAGCAAGGCATTTGAAAAGATCTTTCCAGTCAGCCTCATAGCATGATAAAGGAACGGAGAGGAAAACACTTAATGGAACACTAACCCAAAGGGACCTACTAATGGGCCTATGTTAACTCAAGGCAAGAAGGGCTACAGAGATGAACTGAAGGGCTCTTACCTACCATTGCTCTGTCAACATCGCCATCAAAGACCTGAGTGGTATGTTGACTAAATTGGAGGGAAGCCTGAAGCTGAGAAAGAGGAAACTGATAGATTTCAGGGGCAGAATCCAAAATTATCTCATCAGATGGAATTTGGGGGCTTATCTATTTAGAAGGAATTTAATCTAGAAATGTATGTAGTTAAGTCCACCAAACAGGAAAGAAGAGGATATTAGTAGTCCTTGTAGAAATCTTTCAGAGATTTTAGTTGATTACAACTACACTATGAATTAGTGAGCTAAGGTTACCTGCAAGCTAACTGATTCAAATTTTAGGTTACCCGAAGAGAAAAGAAGCAATACTCCCATCAATTAAGCACAAGGTGGTAGGCGTTCATCAGAGATAGATAAGCACTTAAGATCCAAGATCTAGTAAAAATAATTCATTCAAGAGAGAGGGAGCCACTCATATCCAAGGCCTGTCATATGTTTTTCTAGCTTTTGTAGATGAATAAGCTCCCAGAAGATAAATCTTACTAGAGTTCCCATTCAGTTCCTCCATGTGCATTCGTATGGTTTATGCACTGAACTATCAGGTAACAATTACCACGAGTCATCTCCTTGGAAGGCAAACAGAATGATTCTATAGGAGCCTAAGGGCAGACTAACACAGACTCCTAAAGCATTTGCTTGGTAACCTTCTCTAAACTGCAGCAAATTTTTCTCACTCTGTAAGAAACAACCCCTGGATATCCTAAAATAAATTTGACTTACACACAGGTCTGGTTCCACTATGAGATTTACAAAAAGTTTCACTGGGAAAACTAAAAGATAAATTAGCTATCACTCAGAACACTGTATTTGCTGTGATGTTACATCTTTTAATAGCGTCTGCAATTAAAAGTACGAGGAGGCACAGTGAGTTTTTACTGTTAGACACAGAGGAAGTGGGAGAGGTATGATGACCAGCGAAATAGTCTGCCCTCTGGACCAGGAAGAAAGATTACTTTTGTGGTTTTTTAAAACGTGCTTAGTGGGTAAAATCACATCAAAAAGAAACAAGATTAAAGTCTGATCCAACAGGTAGAAGGAAGGAGAGGAGAGGCCCAGGATACATGGAAAAAGTGAAAAACCAAAAAGTGAAAGTCTGAAGCCAATAAAGAAAAATCTACGTTCATACTCTTTAGCTTTTTAACCAATGCAAAAAAAAAAAAAAGCTACATTTGTACATGTAAAGGATAAACAGAATCTAGCTCAGTCCCTCTAACATTATTCCATTCTACTAAAATTAATTAAATGGGAAAGATTTAGAACCCATATGAATTTTTGAGACCACAAGGAGGAATTTCAGAAAAATGAGTAAATGTGTATAATGACATTAATTATAACATATAGCTGATATTTATTGAGCAACTACTATAGTCAAATACTATATTAAACATTTTGTATGGATTTCCTGGTCCAATCTTTCAAGCAACCCTTTAGGGCAGGTACCTGGAGATGGGGCATTCAGACAGGCCTGACTTCACTGGGAGGGAGAAGGGGCTCCAGTGCCCTTAACCTTCCCCTGCAGAGAAGGATTTAATTCTTCAGTTCTCTCCGACAGATCCTTGCCTTTACGAGCCTCTCATTCCCCGCGCCCACGAGGAGATAAAGCATAAAGGAAAAAGGGGAAGGGAAGGAGGGTGGGATGGGGTGAGAACCAAATGGGGAAATTCCCTAAGTAAACGCTGGGATCAGGGGAGGAAGGGAAGGAGGGTAGAAGGATGAGAAATGATCTAAGCCACCAGTAGGAAAAGTGCATTTTTCTGAGATAACAACCACAAAGTTCAGAGGTTGCTCTAGACACGGTAAATCTTTTAGCGTCTTCAAAAGTCATTTTCTGTCCCAGACATTCATCCTTTTTGCTGTTGCAAAGAGAAAAAGACCAGCGACCCGTGCAAGTGTCAGGAATGCATCCAAGGGAGCCCCAGCGAAGTTGCAGGGCAGCTATTGTGCTTCAGTGAAGTTCAAAGGAAAAGACCGGCCGGGGGTACTAGGGGGCGGCTGGTCTGCAGCAGGAGAGGAGGACGCGGGAGGCCTGGCGGAAGCAGAGCCCTACGCACGCCGGTCCCCGCGCCCCCAAGCCACCGAGAAACGGACAGCAATTCCAGCGGGGAGAGGGGAAAGGAGACCGAAAGAGAACAAGGAAGGGAGAACCGGTGCAGAAAAGAAAAAAGAGAAAAGCCAGTCATTCCCTTACGGAGTCAAGGCTTTGAATTGAGAGAGCCCAGTGCCACTTTGGGATCGGGCCAGGGGTGCGAGGCTGAGATATTTACATTGCTCCTGGCTGGCGAAAGAGACGGGCAAGTCGGGGCGGGGGGCTGGGAAAGAAAGAAAAAAAAAACAAACTGTACTCTCTATTAAATATTCATGACAGCAGCTTTGCTAAGACTAATGGAAAGCATATAAATCCCTTTACAACTTTGTTAAATGCAAAAAAGATGGATGAGCGTCACAGCATGCTCTGGGGCAAATTGGGAGGAATATGAAAATCTGGACCACAGGAGGCTGGGCTTCTCGGGGAGAGGAGAGCTGGCTAGGCGTTTTATTTCGATCCATTCCAGTAGGTGTGTATACCAGTCCCATTCATTTCCAATGACTACAATAAAACACGACTGGGATGGTGCGGTTTCAATTTCCCCACACTCTTAAAGGGCATTTTTTTTTCTCCTAAAAGTTTTTTTTTTCCTCTCAAATATAATGGCATGGTTAACATTTGACAAATGTTACTATTTTAACCTTGACCAAGAAAATGGAGCTCCAATCATCTTTTATCTGCAACGTCTTTCCAGGGGCATCTGAAAAAGAATCTTTCACAAAGCACCCAAAGTCTTAGGCTCTGAGACACCAGGCTGTGCAGTGTTTGCATCTGACAAAGGAAAGAGCCAGGGAATTCTAACTTGAATCAAGACTTGGCTGGACCCAAGCGTCTGTACTTTTAGGAACCTCAGTTGTGTTGTGTCTCTACTCTCAGGTTTCCGCCATACGAAAGGAAAAGAAGCCAATCCATACATCTTAAGGAAGCCTCAGGGGTACACTGGGAGGCATGGAAATGTTTATAATGAGGGGATGCTGTATACTAAGTAACGGTACTAAGGACCCAAGTTTCTCGTTATTTAAACAAAGTTCCTTTGAAGAAGGAGTTGGTATTTGTACTGTATGCGGCAGCTCTTCTGTATTCTTTTACATTTTATACACTGAAAAGAGAAAATAAATACAACTAGCATTGTGCTTTAGGTTGGGGGTAGATTTATATATCCCCACTATCATAATTCAGGGTCAAGGGAAGCATATTTCTGAAACAAAACATAAAATCATTCCAAAAGATTCTCGTAGAAAAGTCACCAGTTGACAATACAAGAATTGTAAGATCCCTAAATCCACGAAACACAAACTTGGTCGCTTTTAAATGTAAATGTTAGGTATCCTGCTTTCAAGAACAAATTTCACTTTCTCCTTTACATTCCCCTTCTAGAAGCGAAAGGAAATGGTGTCAATGGTGGAGTTTTGAACCTCATCCACTGTAATCACTTTGGACTTTCATGCCAGAGAAGGTAGATATGATTGGCTGCTTTGGATGAATTTTAACAACAAATGTAAACATTAAAGAGTTTTCAGCGTGTCCCTCTCTTTCTCTGTTACTTTCAAAGGCTTTGTATGCACTTCCATTATCACTCAGTAATTATTCCTCCTGTGAATGTGTCTGTCTCGACCCCTCTCCCCACAGCATACTCTCCATCTTTGAGCATTTGGAGGCCAAAAGCTGTGTTATTCACCCTCATGCCCAAGAGCAGTTTGAATGCCTTGTAGATCCTGCAGGAGGCCCAATCCCTGGCACAGAGTAAGTGCTCAAAAAACATGAGCTACTATTATAAAGAAGTGTCTGATGAATGAAGGTCCGATAGAATTTTTAGGAGCTAGAGACACCTCTCTTTTAGAAAAATTAATTATTTCCTGAAATTATTTTTATCTTGCAATTAGATTACAAAAGTGTGCAACCAAATGGAAATTATACTGCAGTTTTTTACTTCCTATCGGCAGGAAGTCAACAATTATTAATAGGATAATAAAAATAGAAGAATAATAATAAAAATAATTAAAGACTTCATATAGATTTCACTCTGGGGATTGTTTCTATTAAAATGTTTGGAAAGCAATGTTCCAATATTCCCCCTTTTAAAACTAGAGGGAAGGGAAGGGAGACGAAAAATCCGTTTCCAGACAAAATTTAATTTAATTTTCAATTAAAGAAACAACACCTAGAAAAGTCCAAGCCATCGCAGTTAAATAAACAGGTTCAGTTTTCTTCCAAAAAGTGCATTTTCGATTGTATTTTGAAAAATAATATAAACAAGTGATTCCGATGATGTCCGGAATTCCTAAGAGGCAATAAACTGTTTTTCAAGGTAGTATGCTAGGAATGCCAAGGGTTGTGCCATACAAGAAAAAGGTCACCCATGAGCAGTAAGCTTCCAGCTTCAGGCTTTCACAAGTCGTCCACAACTGCCACCAGGCTCTGCACAATCCCCTAGGGCCCAGCTCAGAGGTTTCCCTGTTGAAGATTCAGCTGAGACCACGCTGGGCAAAATCCCACCAAATGGGGACAAAATGCGTAAAGCCATAGACCCCAGTAATGCCATTGTAGATGGAGCTCTATAAACTTTTAGAGCAAAAATAATGAATCCTTACTCATTATTTTTACTTACTATTCAAGACTCTGTCCTGGGAAATCCTTAGAAGCAGGGTTACCCTGTTGTATTTAACCACTGTAGCCCTAGTGCAAGGCATGCCATTGTGAAGATGCTCAATAACACAGAACTAATGACCAAAGCAAAAGAAATCACAAAATCAAGCAGAATTCAGCAAAAGACTTAGGTCTTAGTTATGCTGAAAAGCAATAAAATCAGAATTAACACAGAGACTCTAGTAATAAATAGCAAACAAAGCGATAGTAAATTTACTTCACAATTTAAAAAAATAATAGGGTCACTTTTCTAGCTAGTATCTCTGTTAGGTCCATACCTCAGAAAATATTCCATATATTTTTGTTAAGAACTCAGCACTGTCACATTAGCAACAATGAAAATCTGTACCTATAGCCTATAATCTGATTTCACTTGTGTTTTCTTTAAAAATTAGAATACGAACGAATACCAAAATGTTTCTTTCATAACATGAGTGTTCATTCCATGCACTACTGGCAACATATTTATAGATTACTTTTAAGTCATCATATTTTGCATTTCTTTATAGTTTTATCACCCAAGGATGCTTCCCAAATCACTCAAGACATGATGATTTTGTCTTGCCCATTTTTAAAAACAAAATTTGTCAATCTTTTAAGTCCTTTTGACTCTACAAGTTTCCCTTCAAACCCTTTCTGATCTTACTATTTATCTGTTGAAGGATGAGGGGCATTCGATTAAATTTTTCATTTTTAAATTTTCGTAATAAGCCTTCCTAGGTCAAGACCATTTTAGAAATAAAAAAAATCTCAGTCCCAAAGGTCATTATGGAAGGCATTTTATATAATAAGTCATTTTTCTAAAAATGGAGGGTAAAGAAGAACGTAAAGTGAACAAATAGTGACCTCTGGTTACAATACACATCACATCAAACCATGATGCAAAAATTTAAATCATTCTTTCTCATAAATAGGAAATGCTGAGTGATGGATGTGTTTAGCTTTTTTAAAAATTAAGAATAGGAAAACCAAGCATGATACATTTCCCAATGCATAGAAAAAAACAACTCAGGAGTGAAGTGAAGGACACACTGAAACATGGATTAGATGCTGAGAACATAAAGAATAGTCCAAATGTATTCAATTCAATGTTAAGAACCTACTATGTGCAAAAATTTGCTGCCAAAACGAGATTTAAGATTTTAAATTCCATGAAGAAAATTTTTAGTTATGCTAAAAGCACACACACTTACTGATTCATATTTTTGCTATAAAAGTTGTCATATGCTATAAAAATGCTACTAAAAACTTGTCCCTCGGAGTCAAGATTTTTCGTGAGTAGAATGAACACCATTAGATGTATTGAAGAATCAGGGGAATACTCAAGTCATTCAAAAAAAAACCACTTTCATCAAATCCAATTTTACACAGGAAAAATAATTTTATGGGTATTAAAAGCAACATACTGAAAACCTAGGGAAATCTGACCTCTCCATCTTAAAAAACAAAAAACTATAATCCAAAGAAATTGAGCAAATGAAAGATACTAATTTTTCCATCATGTCCACAAGTCTGATGCTAATTTCCCTCTGTGCCTTAAGAGTATTAATTCCTTGAATAAAACTTTTTTTTTGGTAAAGCGCAGAATTCCTTTTGATGTCAAAAAAGCAGAAAGTTCAAAGGTTACCCTGCCACTCAACATTATGACTCATCAAAACTCTGAACAGGAAACCCATTTCTGAACTTAGCCATACAAAGGATTGCAATCCCAAAGGGAGAGCCGCTGGTCATTGTTTGGTCCACTGGTGTTTTTGTACTTTACTTAAGGATTTATTCAGAAGGGTGACAATCACCAAGGAGAAACATTCTTTCGGATACAAAGAATCGTAGCCATTTCTTCTAACACTTCCCCCCCACCCCCACTAATTACTTTCTCAACATTCTGGAAGGCTAAAAGGGTCTAGTCGAGTTGAATAGCCCTGGGATTTAGCTCACATTATATTCTCTCTTGTACTTTACACCCTTCCAAAAATTAAAAAAGTAAAATAAAGCATGAGCCACATTGGGTATGGGGTTGGGGGGCAGTCAGAGGGGAGTGGGCACAACAAGATTTACGTGGAAATAAAAAATTACTTCAGCAGACAGGAAGAAGAGAAATGGCTAATTATATAAAAATAGTTCCATTTACAAAAGGTTACCAGGGCCCAAAAACTCAGCGAAGCCAGGTTTTGGCAGAAAGTGATTCATTCGTTTATTCAATGAACATTCACTGCTGCCTTCAGGCACCCCACAAGGCACTAGGTAAAAAGATAAAAGGGGTCTCTGTCCCCAAAGAGCCGGAGGGTTAATAGGAAAAAGAGACGACTAAACAGATGATTTTAATGTAATTATAATACTGCACGGTAAGGGCTAGGAGAAGCAGCAAGAGTAAGGTGCTATGGAACCCCAAAGAGAGGGGTCTCAAACCCAGTATGGATGAACAGAGGAAGGTAAGAAGCGCTTTCTCAGGGGTGCTGCTATAGCTGAGTCTTGAAAGAGATAAAGGTGAGAAAAAATTAGGTTGGGGTGAGGCGAGTGGCAGAGGCTACAGCAGGCCGTGGAAGGAAATAGCAAATGCTATGATCTGAATTGGAAACATGACTATCAGTGTCTATTCGGCAGAGACCTCAGATAGTCACCAAAGCAATGCAGAAAATTGTATGGAGGATGTCACCACTGGTTCAAATCATCTGTGCTTCCTCAGTTACTCAGCTGATGAATGTCACTCACCTGTCAATGCCATTTATCAATGAGAACTTCACGCCATCCTGAAACCTGATGAAATGGCTGTTTCCCTGAAGTACTGGGTTGGCCAAAAAGTTCGTTCAGGTTATCCCGTAAGATGGTAGGGCAAAACCATTTAAGCACTGGGACATCTATTATCTAACATCACTTTTTAGATACAATATATCAAGTCTGTAAGTTAACAGATGAACTTTTTAAATAATTGCCTTTTCTTTCACCTCCCCATAAACTGGATCTGGCCATCAGCGAAACACACTGAAGTTCCCTTGAGGAAGGCCTGATGGAGACTGAAACATTAGTCTTTAAGGGGAGATTGGTTTTAATCAAATACTTGCCCTTTTTTTTTTTTTATCACTTGTTTAAATGGTGTTCTGCAGGCCTCGGGCATAATCAAAAAGGATGAATTTTTCTCTGAAGGTACTTCTTTTAAAACTCAATGATAATACCTTCAAAAGAGCAGGGATTTCTGCCCCCAAAAGAACCTGAGCAATGGAAAACTTAAAACTATGTTCTTAAATATATAAAAGTCATACCTCATATGTAATAATAGGGGCTGGAAAAGGGGTTGAGGCCAAATGGAGAAGTTCATACAATCCCTATGAGCTGTGTAATACCCAGGAAAATGAGGCAGAATTCAATAGAGCACATACATCCTCCTTTACAAAATACAGAACAGCCTCATACTATGGGAGACACTACTATAGTCCAATGGGAAGACACAGATTTGGATTCATTTTTCTTTTTCATTTATTTTATTTTATTTATTTTTGGCTACATTGGGTCTTCGTTGCTGCACGCGGGCTTTCTCCAGTTGCCATGAGCATGGGCAACTCTTCTTTGTGGTGCACGGGCTTCTCATTGTGGTGGCTTTTCTTACTGAGGAGCCTGGGCTCTAAGTGCACGGACTTCAGTAGTTGTGGCAAACGGGGTCACTAGTTGTGGCACACAGGCTTAGTTGCTCCGCGACATGTGGGATCTTTCCAGACCAGGGATCAAACCCATGTCCCCTGCATTGGCAGACGGATTCTTAACCACTGCACCACCAGGGAAGTCCATAGATTTGAATTCTAATTCTGGCTCTTCTACTAACTAATACATCATCTCTAGGTCTCAGCTTCCTCACAGTCTTACCCTTCAATAGGTAGATGAGACCACTTGTCTTTTTTTCGGGGGTGTGGGGTCCTAAAATTAAATTGATAATAATAGTAGTTGAGTTGGAGCAAGAGCCCGTGACAGTGAGTACATGGGAGGAGAGGAGCTTCAAGATGGCGGAAGAGTAAGACGTGATCACCTTCCTCCCCACAGATACATCAGAAATATATCTACACGTGGAACAACTCCTACAGAACACCTACTGAATGCTGGCAGAAGACCTCAGACTTCCCAAAAGGCCAGAAACTCCCCACGTACCCGGGTAGGGAAAAAGAAAAAACAGAGACAAAAGGATAGGGACGGGACCTGCACCAGTGGGAGGGAGCTGTGAAGGAGGAAAGGTTTCCACACACTAAGAAGCCCCTTTGCGGGCGGAGACTGCGAGTGGCGCAGGGGTACAGCTTCGGAGCCGCGGAGGAGAGCGCAGCCACAGGGGTGCAGAGGACAAAGCAGAGAGATTCCCGCACAGAGGATCAGGGCCGACCGGCACTCACCAGCCTGAGAGGCTTGTCTGCTCACCCGCCGGGGCGGGTGGGGCGGGGAGCTGAGGCTCGGGCTTCGGTCGGAGCGCAGGGAGAGGACTGGGGTCGGCGGCGTGAACACAGCCTGAAGGGGGCTAGTGCGCCACGGCTAGCCGGGAGTCCGGGAAAAGGTCTGGACCTGCCAAAGAGGCAAGAAACGTTTTCTTCCCTCTTTGTCTCCTGGTGCGTGAGGAGAGGGGATTAAGAGCGCTGCTTAAAGGAGCTCCAGAGACGGGCGCAAGCCGCGGCTATCAGCGCGGACCCCAGAGACGGGCATGAGACGCTAAGGCTGCTGCTGCCGCCACCAAGGGGCCTGTGTGCGAGCCCAGGTCACTCTCCACACCCCTCTTCCGCGGAGCCTGTGCAGCCCGCCACTGCCAGGTTCCCGGGATCCAGGGACAACTTCCCCGGGAGAACGCACAGCACGCCTCAGGCTGGTGCAACGTCCAGCCGGCCGCTGTCGCCGCAGGCTCGCCCCGCACTCTGTACCCCTCCCTCCACCCGACCTGAGTGAGCCAGAGCCCCCGAATCAGCTGCTCCTTTAACCCCATCCTGTCTGAGCGAAGAACAGGCGCCCTCAGGCGACCTACACGGAGAGGCGGGTCCAAATCGAAAGCTGAACCCCAGGAGCTGCGCAAAGAAGAGAAAAGGAAATCTCCTCCAGCAGCCTCAGGAGCGGTGGATTAAATCTCCACAATCAACTTGATGTACCCTGCATCTCTGGAATACCTGAATAGACAACGAATAATCCCAAACTGAGGAGGTGGACTTTGGGAGCAACGATATATATATATTTTTCCTTTTTCTCTTTTTTGTGAGTGTGAATGTGTATGCTTCTGTGTGTGATTTTGTCTGTATAGCTTTGCTTTTACCATTTGTCCTACGGTTCTCTCTGTCCGGTTTTTTGTTTGTTTGTTTGTTTTAGTATAGTTTTTAGCGCTTGTTATCGTTGGTGGATTTGTTTCTTGGTTTGGTTGCTCTCTTTTTTTTATTACTTAAAAAAATTTTTTAATAATTATTTTTTCTTTTAATAACTTTATTTTAGTTTATTTTTTCTTCTTCTTTCTTTCTTTCTTTTTTTTTCCTTTTTATTCTGAGCCGTGTGGATGATACGCTGTTGGTATTCCAGCCAGCTGTCAGGGCTGTGCCTCTGAGGTGGGACAGCCAAGTTCAGGACATTGGTCCACAAGAGACCTCCCAGCTCCATGTAATATCAAACAGCGAAAATCTCCTAGAGATTTCCATCTCAATGCTAAGACCCAGCTCCACTCAATGACCAGCAAGCTCCAGTGCTGGACACCCTATGCCAAACAATGAGCAAGACAGGAACACAACCCCATCCATTAGCAGAGGGGCTGCCTAAAATCATAATAAGTCCACAGACACCCCAAAACACACCACCAGACGTGGACCTGCCCACAAGAAAGACAAGATCCAGCCGCATCCACCAGAACACAGGCACTAGACCCCTCCACCAGGAAGGCTACACAACCCACTGAACCAACCTTAGCCACTGGGGACAGACAACAAAAACAATGCGAACTACAAACCTGCAGCCTGCGAAAAGGAGACCCCAAACACAGTACGTTAAGCAAAATGAGAAGACAGAGAAACACTCAGCAGATGAAGGAGCAAGGTGAAAACCTATCAGACCAAACAAAGAGGAAATAGGTAGCCTACCTGAAAAAGAATTCAGAGTAATGATACTGAAGATGATCCAAAATCTTGGAAAGAGGATGGACAAAATGCAAGAAACATTTAACAAGGACCTAGAAGAACTAAACATGAAACAAACAACGATGAACAACTCAGTAAATGAAATTAAAAATACTCTAGAAGGGATCAATAGCAGAATAACTGAGGCAGAAGAACGGTAACTGACCTGTAAGATAAAATAGTGGAAATAATTACCGCAGAGCAGAATAAAGAAAAAAAAAATGAAAAGAATTGAGGACAGTCTCAGCGGCATCTGGGACAACATTAAATGCACCAACATTCGAATTATAGGGGTCCCAGAAGAAGAAGAGAAAATGAAAGGGACTGAGAAAATATCTGAACAGCTTATAGGTGAAAACTTCCCTAATATGGAAAAGGAAATAGTTAATCAAATCCGGGAAGCACAGAGAGTCTCATACAAGATAAATCCAAGGAGAAGCATGTCAAGACACATATTAATCAAACTATCAAAAATTAAATACAAAGAAAAAATATTAAAAACAGCAAGGGAAAAACAACAAATAACATACAAGGGAATCCCCATAAGGTTAACAGCTGATCTTTTAGCAGAAACTCTGCAAGCCAGAAGGGACTGGCAGGACAAACTTAAAGTGATGAAAGGGAAAACACCTACAACCAAGATTACCCTACCCAGCAAGGATCTCATGCAGATTTGACAGAGAAATTAAAACCTTTATAGACAAGCAAAAGCTAAGAGAATTCAGCACCACCAACCCAGCTTTACAACAAATGATAAAGGAACTTCTCTAGGCAGGAAACACAAGAGAAGGAAAAGACCTACAACAACAAACCCAAAACAATTAAGAAAATGGTAATAGGAACATACATATAGATAACTACCTTAAATTTAAATGGATAAATGATCCAACCAAAAGACACAGACTGGCTGAATGGATACAAAAACAAGACCAATATATAAGCTGTCTACAAGAGACCCACTTCAAACCTATGGACACATACAGACTGAAAGTAAGGGGATGGAAAAAGATATTCCATGCAAATGGAAATCAAAAGAAAGCTAGAGTAGCAATTCTCATATCAGACAAAATGCACTTTAAAACAAAGGCTATTACAAGAGACAAAGAAGGACACTACATAATGATGAAGGGATCGATCCCAAGAAAAGGATATAACAGTAGAAAATATTTATGCACCCAACATAAGAGCATCTCAATACATAAGGCAAATACTAACAGCCATAAAAGGGGAAATCGACAGTAACACAATCATAGTAGGAGACTTTAACACCCCACTTTCACCAATGGAGAGATCATCTAAAATGAAAATAAATAAGGAAACACAAGCTTTAAATGATACATTAAACAAGGTGGACTTAATTGATATTTATAGGACATTCCATCCAAAAACAACAGAATACACTTTCTTCTCAAGTGCTCACAAACATTCTCTAGGATAGATCATACCTTGGGTCACAAATCAAGCCTTGGTAAATTTAAGAAAATTAAATCGTATCAAGTATCGTTTCTGACAACAATGTTATGAGACTAGATATCAATTACAGGAAAAACTCTATAAAAAATACAAACACATGGAGGCTAAACAATACAGTACTTAATAACCAAGAGATCACTGAAGAAATCAAAGAGGAAATTAAAAAATACCTAAAAACAAATGACAATGGAAACACTATGGCCCAAAACCTACGGGATGCAGCAAAAGCAGTTCTAAGAGGGAAGTTTGTAGTAATACAATCCTACCTTAGGAAGCAAGAAACATCTCAAATAAAAAACCTAACCTTACACCTAAAGCAATTAGAGAAAGAAAAACAAAAATACCCCAAAGTTAGCAGAAGGAAAGAAATCATAAAGATCAGATCAGAAATAAATGAAAAAGAAATGAAGGAAACTACAGCAAAGATCAATAAAACTAAAAGCTGGTTCTTTGAGAAGAGAAACAAAATTGATAAACCATTAGCCAGACTCAAGAAAAAAAGGGAGAAGACTCAAATCCACAGATTCAAAAATGAAAAAGGAAAAGTAACAACTGACACTGCAGAAATACAAAGGATCATGAGAGATTACTACAAGCAACTATATGCCAAAAAAATGAATAACCTGGAAGAAATGGACAAATTCTTAGAAATGCACAACCTTCTGAGACTGAACCAGGAAGAAATAGAAAATATAAGCAGACCAATCACAAGCACTGAAATTGAAACTGTGATTAAAAATCCTCCAACAAACAAAAGCCCAGGACCAGATGGCTTCACAGGCGAATTCTATGTAACATTTACAGAAGACCTAACACCTATCCTTCTCAAACTCTTCCAAAATATAGCAGAGGGAGGAACACTCCCAAACTCATTCTACGAGGCCACCATCACCCTGATACCAAAACCAGAAAAAGATGTCACAAAGAAAGAAAACTACAGGCCAATATCACTGATGAACACAGACGCAAAAATCCTCAACAAAATACTAGCAAACAGAATCCAACAGCACATTAAAAGGATCATACACCATGATCAAGTGGGGTTTATCCCAGGAATGCAAGGATTCTTCAATATAGGCAAATCAATCAATGTGATACACCACATTAACAAACTGAAGGAGAAAAACCATATGATCATCTCAATAGATGCAGAGAAAGCTATCGACAAAATGCAACACCCATTTATGATAAAAACCCTCCAGAAAGTAGGCGTAGAGGGAACTTTCCTCAACATAATAAAGGCCATATATGACAAACCCACAGCCAACATCATTCTCAACGGTGAAAAACTGAAACCATTTCCTCTAAGATCAGGAACAAGACAAGGTTGTCCACTCTCACCACTATTATTCAGCATAGTTTTGGAAGTTTTCGCCACAGCAATCAGAGAAGAAAAGGTAATAAAAGGAATCCAAATCGGAAAAGAAGAAGTAAAGCTGTCACTGTTTGCAGATCACATGATACTATACATAGGGAGTCCTAAAGATGCTACCAGAAAACTACTAGAGCTAATCAATGAATATGGTAAAGTAGCAGGAAACAAAATTAATGCACAGAAATCGCTTGCATTCCTATACACTAATGATGAAAAATCTGAAAGTGAAATTAAGAAAACACTCCCATTTACCATCGCAACAAAAAGAATAAAATATCTAGGAATAAACCTACCTAAGGAGACAAAAGACCTGTATGCAGAAAATTATAAGACACTGATGAAAGAAATTAAAGATGATACAGATAGATGGAGGGATATACCATGTTCTTAGATTGGAAGAATCAACATTGTGAAAATGACTATACTACCCAAAGCAATCTACAGATTCAATGCAATCCCTATCAAACTACCAATGGCATTTTTCACAGAACTAGAACAAAAAATTTCACAATTTGTATGGAAACACAAAAGAGCCTGAAAAGCCAAAGCAATCTTGAGAAACAAAAACAGAGCTGGAGGAATCAGGCTCCCTGACTTCAGACTATACTACAAAGCTACAGTAATCAAGACAGTATGGTACTGGCACAAAAACAGAAATATAGATCAATGGAACAGGATAGAAATCCCAGAGATAAATATGGTCACCTTACCTTTGATAAAGGAGGCAAGAATATACAATGGAGAAAAGACAGCCTCCTCAATAAGTGGTGCTGGGAAAACTGGACAGCTACATGTAAAAGAATGAAATTAGAACACTTCCTAACACCATACACAAAAATCAACTCAAAATAGATTAAAGACCTAAATATAAGGCCAGACAGTATAAAACTCTTAGAGGAAAACATAGGCAGAACACTCTATGATATAAATCACAGCCAGATCCCTTTTGACCCACCTCCTAGAGAAATGGAAATAAAAAATAAACAAATGGGACCTAATGAAACTTCAAAGCTTTTGCACAGCAAAGAAAACCATAAACAAGACGAAAAGACAACCCTCAGAATGTGAGAAAATATTTGCCAATGCAGCAACTGACAAAGGATTAATCTCCAAAATTTACATGCAGCTCATGCAGCTCAATATCAAAAAAACAAACCACCCAATCCAAAAATGGGCAGAAGACCACCTAAATAGACATTTTTCCAAAGAAGATATACAGATTGGCAACAAACACATGAAAGGATGCTCAACATCATTAATCATTAGAGAAATGCAAATCAAAACTACAATGAGATATCATCTCACACTGGTCAGAATGGCCATCATCAAAAAATCTACAAACAATAAATGCAGAGAGGGTGTGGAGAAAAGGGAACCCTCTTGCACTGTTGGTGGGAATGTAAATTGATACAGCCACTATAAAGAACAGTATGGAAATTCCTTAAAAAACTAAAAATAGAACTACCATATGACCCAGCAATCTCACTACTGGGCATATACCCTGAGAAAACCATAATTCAAATAAGTCATGTACCACAATGTTCGTTGCAGCTCTATTTACAATAGCCAGGACATGGAAGCAACCTAAGTGTCCATTGACAGATGAATGGATAAAGAAGATGTGGCACATATATGCAATGGATATTACTCAGCCATAAAAAGAAACAAAATTGAGTTATTTGTAGTGAGGTGGATGGACCTAGAGTCTGTCATACAGAGTGAAGTAAGTCAGAAAGAGAAAAACAAATATGTATGCTAACACATATATATGGAATCTAAAAAAAAAAAATGGTCATGAAGAACCCAGGGGCAAGACAGGAATAAAGACGCAAACCTACTAGAGAATGGCCTTGAGGATATGGGGAGGGGGAAGGGTAAGCTGGGACAAAGTGAGAGAGTGGCATGGACATATATACACTACCAAACGTAAAACAGACAGCTAGTGGGAAGCAGCCGCATAGCACAGGGAGATCAGCTCGGTGCTTTGTGAGCACCTAGAGGGGTGGGATAGGGAGGGAGGGAGATGCAAGAGGGAAGAGATATGGGGATATATGTATATGTATAACTGATTCACTTTGTTATAAAGCAGAAACTAACACACCATTGTAAAGCAATTATACTCCAATAAAGATGTTAACAAAAAAAAGTAGTTAATATTTAGGGGGCACTTATCCTGTGCCAGGCACTGTGCTAAACGCTTTCCATTCTGTATCTCATTCAATCTCACAAAGCAATGATAATAAGACATATACTATTATAGAATCCCATTTTACCCATAAGGAAACGGGGCGGGGGGTGGCGGTGGGAGGTGGGATATTCTTAGATAGTTAAGTGACATGAAAAAAAGATGCCAGGTCAGAATCTTTACTATGCCATTTGATATCCAACACGCTTAAGCACTAAACTCAAGCCTTAAAGTTCTAAGTGATACAGGTAATCAGATTCCAACTGATTTTTAAAACACATCATTTTCCTAAGAAACAAACATTTTTGAAGTTTTTTACATAAGATTGACAAATACAAAATTCGGTGTTCTTTTGGAGTAAAAAGGTTCTAATCCAAAATTTCCCACAAAACTCACTTGGTTTTATCGCCAAGCAGATTTCTTCTACACAGGTATCTGCTTATAAAGCCTAGTGCACTTTGGAGCACACCAACAGATGGTCCCCTAGGATGCCCTACCTTCATCCCCATTGTCTACAGATGAAAATAGGTATGGGGGGGGGGTGCTTTACCCTCATGAAGTGTTTTCATCAATCAGCCAAGGTAGGGAGTGAGGGAGCGAGCATCTAAGTGACTGTGGCTCTTCCCTGACAGTCTTTGCATTCCTGAGTCCCAGGAGGAGAAAAACGGAAAGGAGCTTACAAAGAAATCACAACTGTCATGTAATGAATTGACGCAGGCGTGCTTTTAATAGCCCCCATTTAATTGTACCATGGTATCTTCTGCACAAGCCCTCCCACCACTAATGTATTAACAAGCTCTTACTCTGTCCCTGGGGGATTCCAACTGCTCCATTTTCTCCTCTTTCAGCCCAACCTCTACACTACTTGCCTTCCTCTTAACACTGTCACAAAAGCTGAGAACAAAACAAAACATTACAGGAGTCCAGCCAGGTATTACTTAGGTGTATTAAGTGATGTCATTAACTTCCAGGGGACGGGGGTAGTTCTTGAAAAGAGGAGTGTGATTAGTAGCATAAAAATGATAGACGGCTGCCATCATAATCCTGGGGACAAGAAATGTTAATTTTTAGTTATTTTAAAACCATAACGTCATCAAGTCCGTTATAGAGAAATGAGGACTATATCTGACCTCAGACTAAGGCAAGTGGATGGCTTTTCTCATGCGAAAAGAACATGACAGGCCCAAAATAGCAAAATGCATTAAAAATAGTGAATGTCTTAACGGAATCCTGTTGTGTCCAGGGGTGTGTTTATTTCTAAACCTTCACATCATGCACCATAATACAATGCAAAAAAGGACAATCTCATGTGGTAAGTCTCACCATTGTCCTAAGAAGCATTGTTCTTCACACCTGGCAGAAAAATATCTGTTTCTAAAACTAGACGCCATGAGAAGACGTCTTAAGATTACAACTAGAAATCTTCTGACTTTATTATTTGAAACATTCTACATTTTTTCCCAATAAGACCTATCTGCTGTTTCTCAATCATACCAATGTGAATAAAACTCTCCAGAAAGAAAACCATTGTAAAGTCATAGTAAGACTGAGTATGCTAAAACAGGGATCTTTTGTCAGATGCCTATGGCTTCTTTTAGCAAGAAAAAGATGGGCTAATTTTTTAAAATGTGGGTGTCAATATTCTCTTAAACCAAAAAGTTCCAAACTTACAGAAAATGCAGTGCAAGACCCCCTTTGCAGCTAAATGTAATTACAATACTGCATAATGAGCTGACCACATTTTAAAAAATGCAACTTCAAATAACTTTCTCACAAGTTGTCCCTATATCCACACCACCAGTGACATGTTTGCTGGTTCTCCCAACTTCATTTTAATTTCTCTCACACATTCCAAAGTTCTTCTGAAATTGAAAACAGAGAACAAAGAATTAAGTTGGTGGTGAGGGAAGGAAACCTGAAATCTCAGAAGAGTGAGGGTAGCACTAATGATTAAACTTATCTTCCGATCAGTGTTTTAATCTGTGTTACCAGGATATGCAATGGAGTACAGTACTTATGGCTCAAGAAATTTTTGTACCTCCTAGAGCTGATTGGCAAGACCAATCAGTAGGAGAACTGGTGGAATTTGGCAGATGGAGAGAAAGACTTTCCCCCTTACAGTAAGTATATAATTTGATAAAATTCCTTGTGGTATATATAAAACAATGCCTTTAGCTAAACTCTGAACTTGAGTCATCTAAGAACCAAGTTTGAAATTTAAAGACTTCTGAACGAGCCTGGCACATTGCAGATTCCAAGCACCTTGCATCCATCTCCCTGACCTGACTATAGGCTCCAAGATCGTGGGGATCAGATCTTTGTTCAGCAGTTCAACAACCAAGCAAGAAACTAAACTGGGCATGTTAAACAGAATTCAGCCATTGTCAAGGCTGCCTGACAGAGCATCAGGGTCACTGGTGAAACCTTCAAGACACAAACGCCCAGAGTCCAGCTCCTTGAGATGCTGAATCCTTGCATATCAGTATTTTGCAAAGTCCCTGGATGACTCTGAAAGCACAGCCCAGGCTGAGACCTGGGGTGTGGTGTTAGTTACGCGTCCAGGGTCCAGAGCCCAATCTGAGCTGGGGTCAAATGCTGACCCTGCCTTATTCTTTGAGTGACTCTGGGCAAATCATTTAACAAGTCTAAGCCTCACTGTCCTGTAAAATAGAGACTGGCCTAATATATACCATGCGGAGCCTTTGCAAGGATTAGATGAGACGGCGTGTGTTAAGCATAGTTCCCTCCCGATGATACACACTTAGTGTTTAATCCATGTCAGGTATTTAGGCTGGGGGCCCAAAGGAGGGCCTTCTACAATCCACATTGCACCACAATAGACGTTAATTGAAAGGAACTGAGATGAGATTCTATCGCTAACAGTGTGGGTGTTTCAACCACTAGGCATTATGCATCACCCACTAGCACTCCTCATGCAAAGATCTTGGAACAACTGGTGAAGGGTTAGGAGAAAATGTTTTTTGAAAGAGGTGAGTATATCCAACTTACATCTTCAAGTTAACAAAACAACACCTGCAGGTCAAGTTTATACAGTACAGAGACACGGATGCTGAGGCTGTTAAAATAACCTATTAGCTTAAATCCTTGGTGACGGTTCTCTCTCCCAAGGGAACAATGGGAGGAAGGGTGAAGAAAAAGGGCAACACCTTCAGAATTGGGATACTACTGTGTGTCACCATTTTATTATTAAAGTCATACACCATAGCTTAACTATGACACTATGACAGTCTATACTTTGAGCATCAGTCAGAAGCTTCATCGGAAAGTTCATGTTTCCTTTATATTTATGGTATTGAAAGGGTTTTTCTCTCTTCTCCCCTCCCCCACTCCCCGCCTTTCTTTCTTTCTTCTTGGTATTCTTACCTGAGAACACATTACATTCACAGCCGAGTGGAAGACAACACCATTTCTACAACAGAAGTTACAGGGAAAAAGGATTTGCTTAATAGACATTCACTTTCCTGCAAACTTTAATGAAAGGCATCTATTATATAATTGGCAAATAAAAGACACATGCTCACATACACTTAGCTATACTGTGTTACTCAGGTGTGTATGTGACTTCACTAAGGCAAAAAGCAGTGTTTTTACTTAAATAAAATGAATCTTTTCTGTTGCAAAGCATTTAAAACGAAAAGGCTTATCTGTCCTGCATTTTCACTGCCAACAAATTTTGTGTCACTCTATATCTTCCCTGATGATCTATTTTAAAGGAATAGTTCAATCACCAGAAAAATAAAAGAATAATATCCCTTAGGTGAATCTGACTTGTAAATAAGGAAAGCTATTAAATGCTTAGTGTGTGTTTGGAGTCTATCATACACACTATAAATAATCTCAGAATGTACAGCTCATCTGGCTCTACCCAGTGAGACTGAATTATTTTGTAAGGAACAATACCATATCTGGCAAATTCTCTGGCACCTAACCCTTATCTCTTTAAAAATAAAATAAAAGGTGGGAGGAGTGAGGTTGTCAATCAGAAAAAGAGTCTAGGAACTTAAGCAACTCTTGTATAATGGTTGTATATTGTTCATTACATGGCTACTTATGGTTATCAATCACCTAAAATTTTGTGAAAGCACAGAACCAAATTTTTTTCACACCATCAGTATCTTTACAGAGTTGGAAGCCTCTTCAGGTAAACCATTTTAAGAGCCAGAGTACAGAAATAATCCATCCTGAAAATGCCTTCTATTCTAAGCTCCTGGCATAAAGCTACTGTGTCCAGTGATTTCATATTGTGGCCTTCCACACATAAAGGAAATGCTCTGAATCCTAAGGACTAATTGCACATCCGCAGACTTCCTCTTTCCACAGAGCTTTCTAATTGGGTACTTTAAGTTGCCAAGTATGTTCAAAAATGGTATTTCAAACAGGCACACAAAGTAACTGCCGATCTAGAATATTCAGCCTCCCTTTGGGTGAGGAACTGATGCTCTTATTTTAAGCTATTCATTCTCCAGTAGATGACAGCAGAGAAACCAAGTATTAAGTCTTTTTAATTCACCCGCACTCACAATAATATGAATGTTTCAGTATAATTTCAGTGCCAAAAGGTAAGGTAAAAAAGGGTTAGAAGTCTAGAATTAGAAATCATTACTCAAGCTGGATATAAGTGTATGTACTATATAATAGATATGTGTGCTTTACTACTTCCTGTAAGCAATTAGTTTAATAGTAGACAGAATGGGATAACTATTTAGGGGCTTAATTTTGTGGTAGATTCAGTTATTTCTGAAGCCTCCCTTCTCCAATAAAGCCCTGGGCTTTGACTCAAAAGAAAAGGGTCGATATCACATACAATACTCTGTAGCATCACACAACCACATAAAACTGTCGCTGTGAAATACTGCGCTGCATGATTTTGTTACTGCTTCTTTTATTCTTACAGCAATGGACACACAACCTCAGAGGATGAATTCACCACTTCAAGGCTCATGCCCAGCAGTGGATAGGAACAATAAAAACAGTCTTGGGAACAGGAGCCCCCAGGGATATAGGCACTACCATCCAATGTGACAGCAAATCCACCTCTGAATTAATAATTTTTATACTTCCCAAAATCTGAGGGTTTTTTTTCTCAGACAGGAGTACTCCTCCATTCCTAGAAAGAAGCCCAACCCTGAAATTAAATCCAATGCTGCAAAACCATTGAGCAAATTCCTTTCATCAGATATTCATACACTGAAGGTAACACTTTAGCTTCAGATATTTTTTTTCTTGATGGGCACCATTTTTAAAGTCTTTATTTAATTTGTTACAATATTGCTTCTGTTTTCTGTTTGGGTTTGGTTTTTTTTTGGCCACCAGGTATGTGGGATCTTAGCTCCCGACCAGGGACCAAACCTGCACCCCCTGCATTGGAAGGCAAAGTCTTAAACACTGGACCACCAAGGGAAGTCCCTTAGCTTCAGATTATAACTACAGTTTTCAAAATAATTATCAGGCATTGGCAGGGGTCTTTACCCAAAGATCAGAAAATATGCAAACCCTATCAAAATGTATGCAAAAGTTTGACGTGCACTTTTTTGAAAGGAAGGTTTTAGAATCTACAGAGTGGTCTGTGACCTGCAAAAAAAAATCAAAAACAAAACAAAAAAAAACAAACCAATAAAACCCAGTTAACCAGAACACACACACACAAAAAATCAACACCTGATATAACATTGTTTCTTTAATGATGGGGAAAAAATAATAAATATAGCTATACCAATTGAACAGACTATCAAACAGGAAGTGAATATTTCCTAATATTCAGACCAATGTGTTTACCTACAGAGAAAACTAGGTAAACACATGACAAACTTTTGTCATCCACACTATAACAGAAAAAAAAAATGTGTTTAATAAAAGATAAGTTGGATTCATGCGTTTAATTGGGAAGCTTTTGTTGTTATTGTTGTTATGTATTAATGTACAAAGGGATTCTTTATTGTATGAGTAGAATTTAAAAAGCTGGTAGAAACAAGCCCATTCTCAGGCTTACAAAACAAGCCTTTACAGATCATTATGTTTCATTACTCTTCATTTTATGGGGATTGTATTATACAAAACAAATACCAGATGCCTATTTGTTTTATTCATTTCAGGGGGAAAAAAATCATACAAGTACCTCTGCGAATAGAACTGCTTTTAATTAAACACAATGCACAAGGAGCACATAAAAATTAATACTGTTTGAAGCCAGCAGGTAGAAAGTAAATGCATCGAAAAGCAACTGCAGAAGAGCCCCCTTCCCCTCTTTGCTGAGCTGAGAAAGAAAACATTCCCTGGCTTCTTACTTGGGAGTTGAAATCAGCAACAGATACTACAGCAAGGTCATTCATAGGCTTGTTTGGGGTAAATTAAAGCCAATGTTCAGGGAAACATAAACCCTGGAGGTGAAGGGGGAAAAATGGCACCTGTATTAAACCAGACCCCACATTAGCCCTCCTTTTTGAAATCAGGCAGGTCTACTCTAAACCATTTGGGTAAAGCTGTTGAGATGGAATGAACCAGGTTCATTTCTGCTCCACCTGAAAAATGCCAAGTGATTTTTGGCACGGTTCTGACTTAATCTACAAACACCACAGAAGGACATGTCAAACAGTGGCTTCTATCTGAGTAATACAGCCAAGCCTAAGGAAAAAAAAAAAAGTGGGGAAGACAGAGAAAACGACAGTCAAACTAAAATTTGACAGTTTCTTCCTGACCCCTAAGACATAAATCATATCTGTTTAACTGTCAGTTCTAATCAGAAAGTGAAAATTCAGCATGTAGCATTTTAGTCCCACAATGAGAAAATTTTAACTTTTTTTCCATTTGCTTTTGCTTTGTTTGCTTTTGATCAAATCAGAGTAAGACCCACTCTCTACCCTGGTCCCAGACTTTGATATCATCTAGCCAGTTATGATTTGTACTCACTTGTGCCAAGAGAGAAAATAAACAGACATTTTGAAAGCACTATGTGAAGTAGTGCTAGAAAGCTTTTCCAAATCACACTTATTTAAGGGGTCATACCCCAAATTTCACTGTCTGCAATTCTGAATCTCAGAGTAGTCCTCATTCTGGGAAAGCTTTCCTTTATTCCTTTACATGAGACTTATGTCTTTTCGGTTAATGGACTTTGGTCCTTTAGTTAAATTGACAAACTAAACTGTATATTATTTTTATATTTAAAAAAGAAATTGAAATCCTAAGGCTTTTTAACCTTTAAAATAGATTTTTAAACAGGTATGGACAACTGAGAAAACAGAACATTTAAACTAGTTATCCCCCCAAAAAAAACTCACTATGCTAAAAGTATACTTAGTATATTCCTTTTTCTCAGACCAAGAATGGAGGGTAAATATACAGAAAGACAGACTGTGATCAGGAGTCAAATGCCACATTTTATACTCTACTGTAACCTAATCAAAGAATTATTTTCACAACGGAATACCTTATAGCTGTTAAAATGAGGGAGATATCTATATGTACTGACATGGCACAATGCTTGATATATAATTCAGTGATTAAAAAAAGAAATTACAGGGCTTCCCTGGTGGCGCAGTGGTTGAGAGTCCGCCTGCCGATGCAGGGGACATGGGTTTGTGCCCTGGTCCGGGAATATCCCACATGCAGCAGAGCGGCTAGGCCTGTGAGCCATGGCTGTGGAGCCTGCGCATCCGGAGCCTGTGCTCTGCAACAGGAGAGGTCACGGCAGTGAGAGGCCCGCGTACCGCAAAAAAAAAAAAGAAAAGAAAAAGAAATTACAAAGGAGGAGATATGTGTGTGTGTATAAAATAATCCTATTTTCAAGAAAATAAATAATATGTCACCTGCCTAGAAAAAAAGAAATATACGCTCAACCGTTCAAGATGATATATGAGTGTGTTACAGGTAAGTTTCACTTTCTATAACGTTTGCACTTTGAACAATGCTCAAATATTACTTCTGCAATCTGCAATCACAAAAAGAAAATTTCCCAAACGTTCACTGGATTATGGTTTACGCTGTACCCTTGGGTGGCTCTCCCTTAAAAGTTAAATGTAAACTCGAGCTTCTGAGATAAGAACCCTTAAGAGCTAGAACAGCTTGATGTGAATGGCAGTAGGAGGGGTGACGTAGGGTTAGGGAATCAGGGAACAGGAAGAGAGAGTGTGTGCACGCGTGTGCACACATGTGAACACAGCCTTCACAGGAGGGAGGGAGGGTTACTGAAAAAAGACTGACTAAAAGGAAGCAGCAGAGAGTAGGGTGGAGTGTCTGAGACTGCAGGGAGGGCTTTTGTGTACAGCCACAAAGAAAGGCCTCTGATGGTCCCTTGTTAACAGCTAGAGAGTACCCAGGAAAAAGAGGTATGTAAAATCCATCCTCGTCAAGTGGGAGTGCGAGGTGCCAGGAGCTGCTCTGCAGAGATGTAAGTGGCAACAGAAGGCCTGTAAAAAAGAACAAAGTAGCCTAGGGATGAACCCTGGAAGCTGCAGCCCACCTGTGGGAAGCTGCAGCCCACCTGTGGGAAGCTGCAGCCCACCTGTGGGAAGCTGCAGCCCACCTGTGGGAAGCTGCAGCCCACCTGTGGGAAACTGCCCCTGGTGGATGAGGCCACAGAACTGTACCCCTGGGCCTCCTCTGTATGGTCCCTGCTATGGGATTAGATTCCAGGAAAGCTGATGGCACCATGAGCAGCTGGCTGAGCACAGCATGCAGTGTCCCGTTCATCAACAGGCAATGGGGACTGAGGTTCTGGTCCTGGTCCCAGGGACCAGGACAGTTGGTCACTTTCTTGGAGGGGGCAGTCGAAACACCAAAGGAGTGATCAGAGGGTTCTTCTCTTGTGGAGTTGCCTGGAGGGTCCACCACAAGTCTCTACAAGGACTTCACTCTCTTGGCCTGCACTCCAGGAGGAAGTGAGCTTTGAAGCAATAGAAACTATACCTGGCCAAGAACTGAGGCCTTAGACAATAGAGTGCAGTTCAAGGTCCATAGAGCAGGCTTTTTGGGATATTACAGAATTATGACCGGGAACCTACTCATAGCTAAAGTGACAGTCAGAGGCACAAGTTATTTCAAAGCTGCAAATCGTCACCTGATTTTGGTGAATCTCTAACTTCATTCCTATTATATTGAACCTCAAGTGGTTGGCGGGGGAAGGAAATTCTTGTAAACTTATTTTTTCTATTCAACATCCCCTGTGGGTTGCTTATTCCAAACAAAATGAAAGAAGTCTATTAAGTTCCAAAAGTCTTTCTTTCTGCACTTACAGGCCACCGTGCCCAAAAGACACTCATTCGAAAAATATTTCTAGAGGGGCTACTGTATGCTCAGTGTTGTGCTAATACCAGGGAAACAGATAAAAAAACAAATACACAAGTCTTGAGATAAGACTTACGGATTTAAGTCCAAGTAGAACATAAAGTATGAAACATCCAAATAACTTTGTGATCAAAGGATGTTTGGAGTTGGGCTTCCCTGGTGGTGCAGTGGTTGAGAGTCCGCCTGCCGATGCAGGGGACACGGGTTTGTGCCCCGGTCCGGGAGGATCCCACATGCCGTGGAGCGGCTAGGCCCGTGAGCCATGGCCGCTGAGCCTGTGCATCTGGAGCCTGTGCTCCGCAACAGGAGAGGCCACAGCAGTGAGAGGCCCGCGTATGGCAAAAAAAAAAAAAGGTGTTTGGAGTCAAATGGCAGAGAAAGAGCCTATCAGGTATTTTTCCACCATGAAACGAGGTGTTATGTACTTTGATCCCAGTAAATTTTTTGGTCTGGCCCCTTGACCTATATTTGAAAAAGACAGATACTAAAGGAAACTAAAACTAAAACACTAAAAACTAAAAGATTTTTTAAAAGATGAAAAATTCCAGAATATGCCATAGTCTTACCTCCATCTGTTTGGGTTCTGGAATTTCTAAACCGAAGAAAGGACTACAATGGGCTAACCAAATGCAGTAAGATTTAACTAAACACCTATCAATCCAACTACTGCAGTGGGGGGGTGAGCTCTGGCGTACAGAGGAGAATGAACCAGCTATACCCAGGAATACACCTGGAGAGACAAAAACTAAATAATTATAATGCAAGATCTTAGAATGATCTACGATTTAAAACTGCCCCAATCTAAATTCCAGAATTTCCCCAGGCCCTGAATGACAGGACATAAGGAGGCCCCTCAAAGCTTGCAGACACCTAAAATTATACAGGGTGAGAGAACAGAGGGGGGGAAAGAAACTTCAGAGAGTCCATCCACACGTGATGGAAACAAGCCCTTAGATTACCATCTCATCTGCTGTGTGTGGACAGAGCAATGCTTAATCCAGGCTTCTGCTGGTGAGCCTGGTGATAACCAGGGAATGCCCTGGGCCTGCTGATTTATGCTCCACTATCTGAAAAATCACTAGGCCACTTTTATACCCCCAAGGGGAATTCAAATGACACGTCTTACACCAGTCCTGAATCAAGGAGCAAACTGAGAAAGCTCCCAAGTCACAGTACCTGGGAATTCCAAAAGCAAATATTTTAGACTTTAATAAGAGACATGTCAAAAAATCCAATTAATTCACCTCATCTAATTAAATGAGTTAATTGGAAATACGATACGGTACTTTCATCTCAACTGCTACCTGAATCTGCAAGTCAGCTTACGGGGAGAAAGAAGGGCAATTTTTATTTTGTGAGGAAGAAATGAGACAACAAGGAGACGGGGACAAAAAAAAAGCATCTGATTCTTGGTAGAAAACAATATCCAACACTGACACAGTAATGTTCCCAGAAAAAAAAAAAAATGGATTTTGAATATTTCCTCCACCTACAAATAAATACAGGCCTAGTGTCGCTATTGTACGTAAAATACACAACTGCTTGCTGTCTGCAGTCATGTTTGAAATTATGGTAGAAGGTCTCACTTGACTTATACTTAATGAACTGTTCCCTAGAGTCTCTTCTGCAAAAGCTGTTAGATGATTCTGTGATTTACGACCAGGATATAATCCTGTTCTAACATGCTTTTGGGTCGGGGGAATGTGGTAAAGTGCCAAGGGACAGGATGCGACCCGCAGTGTATCTCCATCACAGCAAGGCTTGCTCCAGTGTGGAATCCAGTAGGAATCAGATCACATCTGGATTTGGTAGCAGAAACGGTTATTACAGAACAGCTCTTACAAGGTGTTTGTTCCTAACTGCAGCTGTGTCTCCCAAGAGCAAGAATGAAAATATAAATTACAATGTGTCTGAAACCTCCCAGATCTTCAGAGCACAGGCTAAAATCTCCTCCCTAACGTTAACCCAGACTGCTGTTAGAAGTTTATCCTCAAGGGTAGGTAACACACTGCCTCAACTTGGCATATGCAGAAAGGGTCCAGAGGTCTGGGTCCCACTGCAGCCGATAATACCCGTCCTAAGAAAAGCCATCAATTGTTAACAGCCATGCAAATTGCGGAAAGTAGAAAGTTATTCACTGTTATCGCTTCCCGATTTGCTAAGTACCCCATCGTGATGGGATCGCTCTTTCGCCTCCTTGCATTGCGAGAGAAGAAAAAAATCGTATTATCTTCTCTGTCTCATGCAGGTTTAGCTCAGAAAGTCATTTCAGGTGATGCCACTGGCACATCTGCCACTGTTTTAATGTTTTTTCAAGAGGCAGGAACAAGAAGACCCACGTGACGGCTCAGCTTCTCGGAACAGGTGGGAAACATGATATGTGCTTTGGTAAAAGGAAAAAAAAAAGTGTTTTAAAGACATAAAGTCATATTAATAATTTGCACCCTCAGTGGAACAACTTCTGGGAAATGAAAATCTATCGTATTTTGGCAACAGTTACAACAGGTGGTTGGAATTCTGGGCACTTGCCAAACCACCTTGAACTTTTATGTGACTAGCAAGCTAATGCATCACATTGCACACTATAGTTATAATGAGCTGTAAACAGATAGGTCCAATGGAAGAAATGAAATGAAAACAATGATAAACAGACACAAATGGTAAATCTGAAATTGGACAAGACTAACGTGGTTTAATGGAACAGGAAGGTTAATGACAGTAACAACGGTTATTGACTGAGTACTTACTATGTACCAAGCACCGTTCTAAGCATCTTACACGTAATATCATTCACTTAATCTTCACAGTAACAACCCTACGAAATAGGAGTTATTATTATCCCCATTTTATAAGTGAAGAAATGGAAGCAAAGAAGTAAGGTGCCCAGCTAGTGGCAGAGCCACCATCCACGTTCAAGCCCCTAGTTTCCAGAGCCTGGGTGCGTGACCTCCATGCCATACTTGGCTGGAAGTCAAGAGATATGTGCTCCATTCCCTGTTCTGTCGCAACCAGCTACATGACCTTGGGCAAACTGCCCAACTTCCCTGTATCTCTACTTCCTTATCTATATAATACAAGAGTTACACTAGACCTTTAAGGTCACTTCCATGATCTTATTTCTCCTCCCTCCAGAAAAAACTGACACCATGACAGCATGATTGAACACCAGGCTCCTTCTCAGACAAACAAAGGACAGATGCATAGACATACACATGTGTGCACAGACCTGACAGCCCCAAGTGGTGATGAGCTCACAGGACTCTGTGCAGGAAAACCAGTTAAGAGAAACTGAGGCCCAGGGAGGCTCAAAGAGTCACCAACACCCCCTAGAATAGCTACTTCATACTTGGAATTTAAGGGTGCTCAATCTCTGAGCTTATTTTTATAGAAACTTAAGATTTATTCTGACAGCGTTATTTACAGTAGCCAAGACATGGCAACAACCTGATTATCCATCAATGGATGAACAGATAAAGGAACTATGGTATATACGCAATGGAATATTATTTGGCCTTAAGAAAGAAGGAAATCTTGCCATTTGGGACAACACAGATCTTAAGGGTATTATGCTAAGTGAAATAAGTCAGACAGAGAAAGACAAACACCATCTGAACACCACTTACGAATCCAAAAAAGAACCCCCAAAGACACAGAGAAGAGATTGGTGGTTGCCAGAAGTGGGCTGGGGGTGTGTGTGTCGGGGGAGTCAACAGGTGAAGGTGGTCAAAAGGTACAAACTTCCAGTTATGAGATTAATAGTCCTAGAGATGTAACGGTGTCTATAATTAACAAGAGAGTAAGTTTTCAAAATTCTCATCACAAGAAAAAAATTTGTAAAAATGTGTGGACATTAACTAAACTTATTGTGGTAATCATTTCACAACATATACATATTGCTAATATATATTTACATATCACTTGCAATATGTATATATAAAATATTTTACAATATATCTATATATAACATATTTGGCAATATATATGAGATATATATATATATAAAATCATTATGATGTACACCTAAAACGAATACAATGTTATATATCAATTATATCTCAATTAAAAAAAATTATTTTGATACTGAATCCTTTTTGCCCTCATTTATCCTACTTGGGTTACTCCTTAGACATAGCTAAGTCTAAAATAAGTGCAGGGGCTTCCCTGGTGGCGCAGTGGTTAAGAATCCGCCTGCCAATGCAGGGGACACGGGTTCGAGCCCTGGTCCAGGAAGATCCCACGTGCCGCGGAGCAACTAAGCCCGGGCACCACAACTACTGAGCCTGCGCTCCAGAGCCCACGAGCCACAACTACTTTAGCCTGCAGGCCTAGAGCCCATGCTCTGCAACAAGAGAAGCCACCGCAATGAGAAGCCTACGCACCACAACGAAGAATAGCCTGGCTCCCCGCAACTAGAGAAAGCCCACGGGCAGCAACGAAGACCCAACACAGCCAAAAATAAATAAATAAATAAATTTATAAAAAAATAAAATAAGTGCAGGAAAATACTACTCTTTCTTTGAACTGTAGTAAACATTGAGGTACTTAAATTTTATCTTCATATAAAATACTGTTCAATTTTTTTAAAACATGTAATATAACTCTACAATCTAAATACAGAAAATATTATACATTTCCAGTCTTTGAATCAGTAAAAGACTGACTGCCCTACATTTACAGGTTTGCAACATTACACTTGCATACTTAAAAATGCAGTTATCATAAAAGGTGTTGCTTACAGGCAGCTTTTTTAATGCAGTGTGAATTTTAAAGGAGCACATAGCATATAAGAAATGGTGTTTACAAGAAAAATTTATTCTCTGCCTCTCAGTAAAGCTAAAGTATTTCGGTATTAGATCCCCTCTGATTAGATTTTCAGATTGGTTCAGATATACAGACCTAGAAATCATTTTGGAAAATGACCTTACCAAGCTTTGTAAAAACATAAAACATAATTGATAGTTAATCAAGTGTCATACGATTGCCACCAAATCTGAATCCATTTTTAAGACCTACTAGGAAGTCAAGTAATTGGGATCCAGTGCATTCTCCTTTTTAATCTATATACCTTGAATACGTTTATGTAATATCCATACAATTCCACAAGCTAACTGACACAAACAAGCCAGGAGATTGTAAATGCAGGAAATGGAGGCCAATGGGAGAAACAACTGAACACCTTCCCTTTGCTTTTTTAAAACCTTTTGCTTTTTAATTAAATGATAAATCTCAATATGAATTCATTAGAAGCCTGATAGCTCAATTAAGCTATGTTACTCTGTTACTATATATAATTAATATCAGTTAACAGAGTTGGGATGTAACCTGAGCAGGAAATGTAAGCCAAAAGTTATATTTGACCTACCATTTGGGAGAAAAATTGCAATTAAGGGGGCACAAAAAGTCCCAATATCTACAGACTGTTAAAATTAGATGACAAAGAGACCATAATGGTTTCTCCTGTAGCAATAAATTCTTTAGAGTCACATTATGCAGTAAAGCCCGTCAGTTCATTTTAATTAGGTTTTACCAATATCATATCCAACAGCACAGGGAAAAAAGAAGAAGAAAGAAAAGAAACTACCTTGGAAGAAAAGAAAAAAAAAAGGTTATTGGAAGAAACATCCCCTTTGAAAATGAAAAGAAACTCTGGGTAAATCATCAAAAGATGAACTTGGAAGAAACACGGGAAGGCCTGGGCTGTAAACCAAAGACAGTGACATCTGCAGAACCCATACTTTGTACAGTCAACAGTATTCCGATTGGTTAAATAAATGTAATTTTTTTTCATTTATCCAGCAAATACTGAGTGCCCAGTATGGGTGGGTCAGGCGTGGTGCTAGGCTGTGAAGACACAGCAGTGAGTGAGTTCAATGTCACTTTCCTCACAGAGCTTTCCTTCCCGCCATATTTAAACTGTAACCACCCCCCCATTCCCATTCTCACATCACCTGGTGAGCTATTTAAAAACCTGAACTTCATCCCCAGAGAGTCTGATTGGCCAGGAGTAGAGCCCATGCCCCATTTCCAGAAGCTCCCCAGGTTGAGACCCACTGCCTTCACCCCTTTTCATATACTGCTTTTCTTCCCAGCATCAAGCACCTTCTAACACAGGCCATAACTGACATGGTAAAAGCCTCCAGTCATTACACTGGGACCATCCTGGGGCAGGGATGTGTGTCTGTTTGGTTCACTGTTGAATCCCCAGTGCCTGGAAAGAGTAGGTGCTTCATGAGTATCTGTTGAGTAAATTTAATGAAAAACAACATGAATTCTCCCCTCAAGGCCCGTACAATTACTGGGGAGAGAGAAAAACAGAGAGTTAAATAAATGGAAAAAACCACAGCCGTGGGCTTCCCTGGTGGCGCAGTGGTTGAGGGTCCGCCTGCCGATGCAGGGGACACGGGTTTGTGCCCCGATCCCACATGCCGCGGAGCGGCTGGGCCCGTGGGCCATGGCCGCTGAGCCTGCGCATCCGGAAAAACAAACAAACAAACAAACAAACAAAAAAACACAGCCGTGGCAAGTATTAACTATTCTATAAGAGCCCATTAACAGGAGAATGCGACCAAGCCTGGGGCATCAAGGAAGTGACACTGGAAGAAATGAAATGAAGCTGGGGGACAGTTTTCTGAGAGAGAGAAGAGGGCACGTGGGGAAATGGAGGAGAAGGAGGAATGAGGCTCTGCCAGGGGGCTGGGGATGCAAAGGCAGGTAGAGCCGGACCAACCCCACCTTCATAGTGTAGGAATGAATTAGGAGAAGCCTCCAGGGTGAGTTCAACTAGGATAGTGGCATGGTCCTATTTTTATCAGTGGTGCTGTGGATGACTTCCACCAATCTGTCAGGGTGTTGGAATATATATAGGACATGCGAAATCCATTCCAGATCTCTACCCATCAGTTCCCATCCGGGGCATCCCTAGAAATGCAGAAAAAGCAGGACATGTGCCCCAACACACCTACCAGGGCAGCCTCCAAGCAACAGACTAGAGGCTCCTCCTCCCCTTAGGGACGCCTCCCCTGCTCTAATTCCCAGCCTCCATATTCCACGCCTGTGGCCACTCTTTCCCGGAGCCCAGGGCCCAAGTCATTTGGAACACTACTCGGTCAAGAATAACTAGCATCACAGGCCCACATGACAATACCAGAAAACTTTATATTTCTCATTAAAGTATTGATATGTATTATAAAACCCCAGAAATCTGAGTTAGCAACAAATACCAGAACTCTGATGCAGACTCCAAGGATGCAACTACCTCTTGTATCCGGAGCCCTCGGGGAACTTGCTAAGCTTGGTAGATAAGCTTTCAAACGGAGAGCTTATCTTAGGGGGCACCAAAATATTTTTATTTTAACCATAGGGTTCAAAAAAGTTACAAAGTTCATTATTTGTTCCTCTACTTTCTTAAACAAAGGCCAGTGTACACAAGAGATGGCTCACGGTCAGCGCTGTACCATGGTACAGTTTATCAAATATTTACAGAAGCTCTGGTTGGTGACAGGCATGGTGTTAGGTGGCGGGACTCAAAGGCGCGCTTCTGGGGAGTCCGTAGGACACACTCGGGCTCTGGGCCAGCTGCTCTTAAATTGCAGGGCTTCTTTACTTCTGGGTGTTACATTTTATCACTTTCTGGCCTGCTTCCTTCCCTTTGGGTTGCCAACTGTCCCTTCTTCCCAGCTCTGCCTGCAAGAATCCCTCTCTCTTTAAATTCACTGCTTTGAATCTGCTGTGGGCTGAGAAACCAGATTACCACACTGGTTAGAACTGTCTCTTCTCCAGTAAGATTAAGTAAATTCTAGGTGAGAAACACAAGTGATACCCTATAAATCAATCACACTGTTGTTTACGTGTGTGTGGTCTTCATGACATCAGTTCCAGCCATGCAGAAGCAGTACGATGCCGTGGTGAAGAACACGGGTTCAGAAGTCAGACGGCCCTCGGTTTGTGTCCCAGCTGTGTGCTCTTAGGCAAGTCACTTTTAAAGATTCTCTGAACTTCGTTCTGCATCTCAAATGAGTATCTTCCTGCTAGGGTGGACAAACAGATTAAAGAAGATACTGCCCGTTACCCAGCACACACTACACTCTCAAGAAATATTAGTTGCTATCAGCAGCAGCAGCAACCGGGCTCAAATACGTCAGTGCCAACAGGATACGGCTTCAACAGTGCCTGCCACACACAACTTCCCCTAACCACAGTGCCGTTTCAGGAAGCAACTTTAGGCTGTTCCTTGCAAAAGGATGGCCACCAATTCAATCAAGAATGACCATGTGACAGGGCAGTCTTTCAACTGATGAGGTCACCACCAGACCCAGAGACGTGGCCTGATAGGAGTGGCTCTCCCCCGAAGGAGTAAGTATCCCCAGTAAAGCCAATCAGACTGGTTTCCTCCAGGGCCTGCAGGAGGGAATTTAGGAAAGACTGGCCAGTAGTTGGCAGACACTCCCCGCGACAGAGGTGCCAGTCTGGGGAGAGGTGAAGGTCCAGAGCGGGAAGAAAGGAGCAGACCCAAGTGACTGTGCTGGGTCCTGAGAACTTACTGGAACAGTTCCAGTGCAGTTTTTGTTCCATGTCCCTTCACAATAAATCCTGTGACTTAAGGTGGCCTGAGTGATACTCTGCTCTTTGCAACCTAAGGCTCTGTCGAACCAGCCCATTCATACGAGGTAGCCTTCCGAAGATCACCCTCAACCGATGCAGCACAGAAGTCACTTGCAAAAGCAATAACCTGCATGCCTAGAGCAGTCATCCAGGGAACCTGGGGGATGCAGAGTCAAGGCAGTGCCTGAGACCACCCTCCACCTGCTCCCACCTTTGCCCCAGGCCACCTGCAAGCTCCAAGGCCCCATCTAGGTCTTTCCACAGCCCACAGAAATAATGGCTAGCCTTCCAGGGCATCTACCACAATTTTCTGGGGATTAAGTATCAAGAAAGAGGTGAGCAGTTATTTCTGTGGCTTAGTAAAGAGCCGAGTTATGAAACTAAGGAAACCTCTGTGGTTGATTAGAAAATAGCAGGAAGATGATTTTTAATAAACACCACCACCTTGTAGAGCACATTAGCGTTTACAAGGTTTTGCATTACAAGCAGTTACCCACTCTACCTCCTTTCAATCTTTCAACGACCCTGTGAGGTGTTATGATCCCCACTTACAGATGTGGAAAATGAGGCTGAAAGGTTCAGCACCTAGTCCAGGAATGTGCGTGGGTCAGTGACTTCCCTGGTCCAGGGTCATCACCCTCTCCTAAAGGGCTTCACAGAAGACAAGAGGGTACACAAAACAAGGAAGTGTTTCTCCACAAATCTCACTGCTGCTCAAAGCAATTACAATAGGAAAGAAAGTCTAACTAGGCGTAAACAGTTTGGCTCACTCTGTTTTCTGTCTTGGTTTTTTTGTTTATTTGGTTTTTTTTCTTTTTTTTTTTTTGGCCACTCAGCAAGGCTTGCAGGACTTTAGTTCCCAGACCAGGGATTGAACCCGCGCCCTTGGCAGTGAAAGTGTCAGGGAATTCCCTCTGTCTTGGTTTTTAAATCACTTAGAATAGTGCCTCATTTGCACTTAGAATCCCAGACCTGACCTGGATGGCCCAGAGGTAAAGCCACTTGTCTCAATTCGCCTCCAAAGGACCGCAGACTCAAAAGCCAAAGAGAAAAGAGACGAGGGCTTTGAGCAGCTGACACAACTAACTTACAAAACTGACACCTACCCAGGTTAGGCCCACAGATTCTGAGATCCCAGGAGAGGCTGTAGAAGGCACGGAGGGAGGAAGCGTCTGCTCAGTAAGAGACACACGGAGGTTTCTGGCTCCAGCAAAAATGAAACTTCAAAGGGAACGGAGTGGTGGGAGCTTCAAAGACCCCCTCCCCCGCCCACCCCCAGCCGCAGGACCAATTAACACCTACAGATGTTTATCTAAGCAGTCATTTCATGCCGGCTACTTTGCAAAATGGGTGCTCAGACTCACCTCAAAAATTGCTATTCCTCCAAAAGGGACTGGGGGGGTGGGTCAAAAGGGAGGAAGTGCTGTGTTTTCTGAGAGAGAGACCTTAGTCAAGAAGAAAACAAATCCTCAATACAGTGAAATTCATCACAGACTTATGTATAATAAAAGAAAAGATGGGAAACAAATCTCTAAGAAAATGCAAATCAACTATGGTACAGCCATGAGTTACTAAAAAGAACCGTGCAGCCATTAAAAATCCTACTTTAGGGTTTCCCTGGGTTCGCAGTGGTTGACAGTCCACCTGCCGAAGCAGGGGACACGGGTTCGTGCCCCGGTCAGGGAAGATCCCACATGCCGCAGAGTGGCTGGGCCAGTGAGCCATGGCCGCTGGGCCTGCGCGTCCGGAGCCTGTGCTCCGCTACGGGAGAGGCCACAGCAGTGAGAGGCCCACGTACCACAAAAAAAAAAAAAAAAAAAAAAATCTTACTTTAGTATTTTAATAGGATTTTCCTCTTTAGTAGGAGAGGAAGAAGCTCTGAGATAATGTTAAGAAAAAAGCAACATGCAAAAATACATTTCAAGTCGGACTTTAACTTTATAAAACCGACAGACTAGAACGGCCAGGAGTTTGTTTTGTTTTGTTCACTCCCGGCGGCCCCAGCCCCAACACCTGTGTGACTGGCACAAACAAGACACTTAAGGAAAATGTGTCAAATTCATTACTTACTATTAATTAAATAATAATTAACATATCTATACAAGGTACTTGGATATGCAGACACAGAATGACATAATCACAGAGGTGTATATATGGGTTATAACAGGCCAACTACTGAAGTTTAATAATAGTGGTTAGCTCTCATTGTCGGGACTAGAGAAGAAATTTCTTTTCATATTCATCTCTTTTGCATTTTCCTAATTTTCTGCAGAGGCTCTGTACAATTTTTATAATTTTTTAACCACTGTTTTTCTACAGGGAGCCTCAGGGCCTAGGAGCAGTGGTATGCTACACTCCAGAAGCCTGGCCTGTTTTGTCAGAAATGGAATCTTCCAGTGGGTCTCCCATTTCTACAGGGTCACACCTTATACCTGGGGCAACGGTCACTCCTGCACCACCTCATGGGTTCACTGACATCTAGTACAGGGCAAACCCTGCAAGGTGCTATCAGGAGGGCAAAGGTCACACATGATTCACTTCCTCGCTTTTCTGAGAAGAGCTCTAGGGGAAAATGAAAGGCAGAATCTACATAGTCAAAGTTACGGACGAGATGAAGGAGTTCGATGTTTGTCAACTCAGGACCGTCTTTATCACATCTCTTAGCCAAATTTTTTCCTTGGGAAGTATGTTTATAAAGGAAAGCAGTAGGGGGAAAAAAAAAAAGATATGACTTACAAACACCCAAATCACACTAAACTCACTGATACAAAACTGTGAACAGGTAGAAATTCTGTTTGATTCTTTAAGGTGGTAACATTTTTTAGAGGAAAGAGCATTGTCTTCGACATCCAAGATGCCTGGTTTGAACACCACCATTTCCTCACCAGATGTGACCGTGCCTCCTAACTTAACCCTCTCGGGGCCTGCACTCCTATCTGTAAAGTGGGGATTTTACACACTGCTGTCGAAAGGCTTAAATGAGCTAATAAAGGCGACTTCAGATAAGACACTGGACAAATATCTCGCAGTTTTGAGGGAGTCCCTGTGCATTAAAGGAACTTGGGCACAGACGGAAGAGCTCTGAAGGGAAACCAGTCAGTCATTAAGCTCATGGTGTTCACATCCAAACACGAACACTCTCAGGAGGCTGCAGCGTCTAGTGACCGCTGCGCCTGACGGGTTCCCTCCGAAGAGGCTGTGTGGAAACGTGACGGTCATGAGGGAGCAGCGGGCCTCAGAGAAAGGAGAGGAATGGGAACCAGAAAACCTGGACTGTAGCCTCCATTCAGCTACTTACAAGCTGTGCAGCCTTGCCAATCCACCTCACCCGAGCTGGCCTCAGCTTACAAACCTGTAAAATGGCCTGACGAGACACCTGGCAAGGTGGCTATGAGCAGAGCAGCCAGGACCTATCAAGCACAACCTTTGGTGTGACCTTAGTGTGCTCAAGGTCACTGTCAGCAGGTGTTTCTAACAGCGGGTTCTGGGGAGGCACATCCACAGGCCTTTGGACAAAGAGAACAAGCACCACCTGAGGGCATGACAGCTCCCCTTTTGGCCAAGTCGGTGCCACCCAAAGCTGCTGTCACAGTCAGGGGGACCAATGGTGGCTTCCCACTGGTGGGGCCTGCCCAAGCCTTCATAGCAAGCCATCCTCTGAAGGACAAAATCCTACAGGCTCCCAGCTCAGGTCACAGATTCCACTTTCAACCGTCATTTTTTGAACTAGACTCAATCAACTGCAAATGTCCCTAGAAGTAGCCCACGAAACCTCAACCTTTAGGGATTCCTTGTAAATGAGGTTCTCAGGAGCCCTCCAGAAAGCAAGATCAGAGAAGGTGAGAAACTTGGGGACGGGAGGGGCACAGAAAGAATTAGAACCTCAGTGCAAGAAGACACAATGCTAACTTCAAAATTCGTCTAGGTCTGGGCCTAGCTTTATTTTAAAACTGCGCTTGGGCTTCCCTGTTGGTGCAGTGGTTAAGAATCCGCCTGCCAGTGCAGGGGACATGGGTTCGAGCCCTGGTCCGGGAAGATCCCACATGCCACGGAGCAACTAAGCCCGTGCACCACAACTATTGAGCCTGCGCTCTAGAGCCCGCGAGCCACAACTACTGAAGCCTGCATGCCACAACTACGGAAGCCCACGCACCACAACTACTGAAGCCCGCGCGCCTAGAGTCTGTGCTGCACAACGAGAAGCCACCGCAATGAGAAGCCCGCGCACCACAACGAAAAGTAGCGCCCGCTCGCCACAACTAGAGAAAGCCCATGCACAGCCACGAAGACCCAACGCAGCCAAAAATAAATAAATGAAAAAAAAAAAAGAGCACATATGTGTGTTAAAAAAAAAAGAAAACTGTGCTTATGTGGCTTATTTTAGAAATGCTTTTGTGCTATCATACACCTGTGGGGGAAAAGGTGCTAATGTTTTACATTTAAAACCTGAGAAGCACAATTTCCAACTTTCATTCCTCCAAGGCTCCCTGTTGGATCACGAACTCGCTCAACGTGTCTGGGAATATAGTTCAGAAAAATGGGGAATCAATACATCGTCATTTACTTGTGCACATTTTCTTTTTGCTATAAATACATTTGAATTCAGCTTATCATTCAGTGAATTCACAGCCTATTCCCAAAATTCACTGGAGCCAAACTGAAAAGTCCCCAAAACTCCTACTTAGACTAAACAGCACCGGGGACCTCCACCTTAGTTGGCAATGAAAAGAAATATGTAAGCCCTAGAGCAAAAGTTCTTAAGTCTGACGATGCCCTTAGTAGCGGCTGTGTGTCAACCCCTAAAACTAGATGACAGATTATGCATGTATGTGCTTTCTTTTTTCACAAAGTTGGTCCAAAGTCTTTATCAGCTTCCCAAATGATTCCAAGAGAAATCCCATAAGAAACACCATCAATAAGGACCTTCCAGTGGCTGGAGAGCTTTCAGGTGTGTCTCTAATTAAAGATGGAATACCGTAGGTCAAGAAGAAAAAGTCAGAGGCCTGCTTTCTAGGGCTACTACCCCTGCTACTAAACAGTTTTCTGACCTTAAGCAAATCCCTGTAACAGTCTATCCCTCAGTTTCCACATCTATAAAATGAAGATGTTTGGAAGTTGTAATGATCACTTACCTTCAAGACCCTTAAAAACATAAGGATTGTGAGGTACAGCTTCAACAAACACAGGAGAAGGTGTCCAAAAGGCCTGCACAGAATCCTGCCTGTTCCCAGAAGAGCTGCTTAAAATATTCTCCACCGCTTTCCTCAAAGGGGTCCAAGATAGAAGCCACCTCTCATTTCCTTCTTTTTCGTCTATTTCAGAAAGCCAAATTTGAAGTTTCACAATAATGCCCTTTGAAGGGATCTGCACTATGAAGTTCATGCAAAAATACAGTAATTCTGTAAGGGTGCGTAAGAAGCTCAAGAGATGTAAAACAGAATTTCTCTAAAGCCTCATTACACATCATGTAATCACTGTAGCAACTTAGTTTAGCCAGTGTCATCTACATCTGTTAATATATGTAACTGATGAAAATTAATTATGGGTGTCATAAAAATGGATGTTTTAATATAATCCTGGAAGTCTGGGTTGAAAATATTGCTCTATTACGAGAGAAAAGTCTTTTCCTTCATTCCATGCAGTTCTTCTATACCTTTAGTAGTAAATGTCTGATTTTCACAAAAGTGAAGTGGAAACAGAAGTCCTCAACTAAAAACATTTATTGTCACATAAGGCTAAATTTCGCAAAAGCAACTTTTTTTTTAGTTGATACCCTTGTACATATTCTATAGTATCCTAACTTGGCCATGATACCATAAATTTTCAATCTAATTATCAGACCCCCTAAGTCCAAATCATAGGCACTTGCTAATAAAGAAAAGAAGTAGATGAAAACTGATCCTGTTTTTATAAGCCATTATCAAATGAACGCTTAGAGAACCCTAAAGCAGTCGAAAACCCATTCCACCAAAGGATAAACTAAGGTTCAAGGTGATGAATCAGAAGTCACACCATGAGACAGTATGAGAAGTCAGACTTAGATGACTTCTATAGACCTAACTGCAATGTCCTCCTCTAAAACCCTGGGAAGAGATTAGCATTTGATTGGAGGAGTTCTGCGTCTGACACACACACAGCTGACTTACAGGAAACATCAGTAGAAGTAGCAAAGCACAACAGTTGTGCTTACTTCAGAGCACAAGACAGGTTGCCTGCTATGTGAGCATTCTCACATTTCAGAGCTCATTCATTCTTCATATCTTCCAAAGTCAACGGCAAAGGCAAACATGTTTGCAAGCACCATTTCTCAGAGATAAAGCGTTCAGATAACCCAGTGAGAGGAAGAAGTTAAAACTCCAGGTCAAGCAGGCCGATGAATATAAACGTTCTGCAACACCATCCTGTCCCATGAAACAAGGTTAGAGCTGGAAAGTATGCAAAAGAGGAATGAAGAAAATCCAGAAGTGTCTCTGAAAGAAATCCCTGCTCAGGAGAAAGAGGCAACTTGATTTCCTCACTAAATGCCACTCTTCAGATGAGACTCAGTCCTGAGGGCCTGACCCCTTGTGGTCTTTAAACATAAACCAAAACAAGGGCGTGGGTGTCTGATTTCTTGATGCAACGACAAAGAGGTCAAAAATTAGTGAAATTTAATTAGCAAAAATTAAAGTTTCTTGGAAACCAACCCCTCCTTCCCTCATTGCCAAAAATCTCTAGAAAAACCTTCTGCAGAGAACGTAGACAATTTATTTTGGGACTAGGAGAGTAAAGCAGATATGACTGTTGTATCGGATTGAGGGTGTTTCCCAAATAAACGTATAATTCAAATTTCTTAAGATCTCCCCTCCAGCTCCTTTAGAGGAATGAAGACCGTCATGATCCTTCTACAAAATTCGGTGAGACTGCTTTAGAAGACACTGAAAGGTCAGACTTCATCTCGAGTTACTCCACCATAAACCAGACAAAGAAATTCCTCAAAGGCTAGGAGCATTTTTTTCTTACAAGCACCCACAGGAATAGGTCAATGTAAATGTCGTGTAAACAAAGCGCTCATTACTAACCACAGTTTGTTTCTTTTGTGAGAAAATTTTAATCCACGGCAACTGCACCCAACATTCACACATAACTGCCCCCAAAGCAGAGGAAAATTTAGATTCATAATTGACCCTACAGCCTCGGGCTCTGCTTATGCTCGAAAAGGAAGAGGTGTTGGGGTTTGGGGAATCCCAGTGTTTGATACTTTCTCCTTCACTGTCTACGATCAAGTACAGGAGGACTTGAATTTCCCTTCCAATCACTCCTACAGAGGCCCGAGTGTCTGAGGAAATCCACAGACAACAATCAAACCTTTCATTTCAGGGTCCTTTCCCCACCATGCCCCTGCCTGTTCCAATCAGTTCTGCAAAGCGTTTCCCCTATTCTGCATTTCATGAATCAATTGCAAAATCCGGCAACCTCTGCCAGTTCCTCTTGTACTCAGCTGAGAGGTTCCCCTTCCTGCCTGGGTAGCACAAGGCTGCTCTGGTTTTTAACTGGCGTAACGTGGAAATGCACTGTAGGAGCTCACTAACTCTCTAACAGCCAGACAGAAGTGAGAGAGTCTGGGGCTCCCACCCCATCGACGAGGAAACGGACCCTCCAAGCTCAGGTTAAAGCTGATACCAAGAAACTAGTTTTGACCCCAAGCCCAGTGTGTCAGTTACTGTCACTGGGAAGGAAAAGGAAGAGTGAGAAGGTCTACAAAGTCTCCAACTCAGTTACTTAGCAACTGGACAAAACTTGCTTCACTCCAGAGGGTAAAGAGGCATCTCACAGCGCATTCAGAGAGTAACAGTCTCCGATTTACATGCAAATTGATAAAGACAAAAGGGAAAGGGAAATCTAAATTAGCAACTGGAGTTTACAGCAGAGGGGCTGAGGCCCAGATTTTTTAAAAACAGCTTCTCCTAGGGAGGCAGGATATATACATGCCAACAAACACACATGAATGAATGCATGCATGCATGCATGCATGCAAGCAAGATCACAGGCCCTAACCAGTTTACAGTCTCCCTTCATAAAAGTCAATGCCATCTGGGAGTAGGGAAGAGGCAGGCACAGAAAGTTTAGTAGCTGAAACTAAAGGACTTCCACTGCTAACACAAATTTAAGGTTTGCGGAAAGATGACAATTGAAGGGTGGGAAAATTCCGGGGAAAGCTGCTCCCCCTACTCGTGAGAAAAGCAAATAAAGCATCAATCTTGGGGTAAGGTCCCCGGACTGTGGGTGGATTCAGAGCCTCTCGAGTCCCTAGACCCTCACAAACACCCTCCTGGATCCACTGGTGAAGTGCAGTTTCCAAACTCGGATCAAACCCACACCCTTCATAGAACACACATCACCCTGAAGGTTTTCCAAGCAAGAGGGGAACATGGTCACCTGCTTGGCCCAGGAAAGTGCTCCAGGATTTTCCGGTAGCCCGAGGAGCTCAAACTCTGGGTCCTCAGCTCCAAGCTACACACCAGAAGCAGGCTGCTCAGTCCCAGGCTCAGAGCAAAAGGAAGAGGACCCGAGGGGGTCCCCTGCCCCACCCCCATCTCCCAACTTCACACCTGGACCAGGTGGGCAGGGCCCAGGGCTGACCTACTGAGGCCATCGGCTAAGCCACTTACTTCTCATACTCAGTGTTGTCTCTGTCACAGCGAGAATCCTTGTGCTTTTGCCAGTCTTTGCCATGCTTGCAGGTGGTGAGAAGCACGACGTCTTCCCCGTTATGGACGTGATATAAGGCATTCCTGGTGTCTGACCCTATCCCTGTCAGGTACCTCTTCCCCTTGAAGACTAGCATGTACTTCCTGAGAGGAGGGATAGTGTTAAACTTCAAAAACCCCCTCTCCCCTCCTGTCCTGGGATGATCCTTAGAAAAGAGGGGAATAGAAACATCAAAGTTGGGTCGGAAGTTTTCAGTACTGATGCTGGCTTTGGCCAGCATCGCCTGGCCGATGTCAAACCCCACATCCTCGGTGTAGTCAGGCCAAGTGCCAGAATATAAATTAAAAATTAAATGATTCCTACCACTGTTCCACAAGTGGAGACTCTGCACTTTGGATCTCAAATTGTGCACATACTGAGGTGACAACTGGTCTCTGTCTAAAGTATCCAGACTCAGGACAAAGAGGCACGCCTGGCTGGGGTCCGAGGTGTAGAACCTGGAGCCCTCGATGGCCGCTAGAATGTTTTGGTAACTTTCGGCGATTTTCTCCCCTTTTTGCTGCGGGTATACGTAGACTTTGAAGCCGTTTTTCTTGCAAAGGGTGAAATCGAAGCAGGACTCCATGCGGCACTTCTTGCCTTTGTAGATGCTCGAGTTGGCGTCTCGCTTCTGCCGTGGGGAAATGTGCACACTGGAATCCTCGTTTTCCAATTGATCCCAAGGAACGAAGGGGCGCAGAGCGTCCGGGAAGCGGGGCCAGAAATGATCCGGACTCGGGTGGTGCAAGCCATTCCGACGGCTGTGCTCTTCTCTCCGGCTGTGGCTTCTCGATGCCCTAAACTGCAAGCCTCCGAAATAAAACAAAAGGGCGAGACAAGAGCCAGCTGAGAGCAGGATGAAATAGCGTTTTTTGGCCTGCATGTGTCCTGCCTGGGTCAAGAGGATTGTAAATAAACACAAGAATCACCCAAGTTTCCCAATCAACACTTTCAGCTCCAGTCCGCCATCTTCCCGCCTGTAAAGACTTCAAACTCTCCGCTCCCACCTTCTCTGGATGCCTTTCCCCAAGCCGTGGACTGATCCAGCGCATGTGGGCGATTTCTTTAACTTTCTCCCCTTCGGTCTTTCATCTTTGGGTTGCACAATAGACGGGAGAGAGCGGGGCTGAATATTTCGCACCCAGGGCGGGCGAGCAGCGGACTGTAATTCTCTTGCATGCAACAAGACGGAGGAAAAGAAAGAGAGGGGGGAAAAAAAGCTCCCGATGCCCAATCAATGACAAGACGAAGTGATTTCCTTGCCTCTCGGATTCCTCTCGGCGCCGTGGAAAACGAGCCCCGGGAAAGCAACTTCAACTCATCCACATGCCGGGGCAGGCACTCCGGTTCCAACAAGTCAGCCGATCTCCGGGTTCAGCCGGCTAGTGCATCTTGCAGCTGGGGCGCCGTAACCTCACAAATCCCTGCATCTCTCTTTATTCCCTTCTGCAGCGGCTCCGAGACTCCGGCGGTGTTTACTCCTGCGCTCGCGGGGCCGGCCCCCAGGACGCGCGGCGGCCCGGCAGAAGGCGGCGGCGCTGGGTGACTGCGGCGGCGCGTCCTCCCCGCGGGCAGTGCCGGCCCCGAGCGGCGCTTCCCAGGCCCCCGCGCGGTTGCTGCCGACCGCCGCGTTCGGTCGCCGAATGTTACCCGGTTCTGAATGTTACACTTACACATTCCATTCCCGACACGACAGCGCTGACCTCATCCATCCACGCAGCCCGCGCTGCCATTGGCCGAGCGTCACGTCCGGGGGGGGCGGTGCTTCCGCTGCGCCCATTCATAACCCCCGGCCACTGGCAGAGGCGCCGGCGCGGCGCTGAGGGTGCGGGCGGCGCGCGGGCCTCGGGGGGCCTGTGCCGGGGCCCGGCGGGCGGAGCGGGAGGCGGCCCAGTTCGAGCCCCGTGGCCCCTCGGCTAGTCCCGGCCGGGACTCCGGCCTGGGCCGCACCGCCTCCTGCTGCTGCTGCGCCGGAAACCAGCGCCTCCCAGAGACGCCCGCTGGCGCGCGGCGCCTGGGGAACCGGGGAACCGGGGAACCGGGAAGCCGGGGACTGGCCGGCGCTTCCAGGGCCCCGCTGCCCCGGGCGCCCTCGAGAATCCCGTCTCCTCGGCTGCCTGTCGGCAACGCCTCCCCGGGCGGGCGGCTGGGAGTGTTCGGGTTCCTGGAGAAGGATGCTAGAAAATTGGAGCAGTGGGGGGAGCCCAAGGGATGCGGGAGGAAATAAATACTTCATAGAAAGCGACCGCGGACTTTACGGATGCCTCTCCCCGCCCTCCTTCGACTCTCTGAGGCCCCCAATTTTTCCTTTTTACAAAGCATCAAAACAGGTCCCTTATTCCCTACATAGCCCGTCCTTTTTTTCTCTCTCTCTCTCTTTCCCCAAGGAGACACCTAAAGCCCCAAGAATAAAGAGGAAATATCACAATCAAGAGGAATCATTACAATCCTTCATGTCTGTCGGTGCCCTAAGAGAAGACACCTATCCCAAATCCTCAATAACTTTCCGCGCATCCTTCCCTCGCTTCCCGAAGCCCCTTGTCTGTTCTGTAGAAAGCTTCCAAGAGATCAATCACAGCGGAAGAAATGAGATTTTCTAATAGCTGAGGAGAACCCTGTTAATTTAAGCTTTTCCCAGCACCTAGTGATGTTATTCTCTTTGGGGCGTGGTGGGGTGGTGGTTTTTAAGGAGCTGTCTCTTAGGGATGGATGACCAGTAGAACTGCCAGCTGTCCCAGCTGTAGATGAGAAACTTGAGGCAGGAAATGACCTTCTTTACATTACTACAAGATGGTTGGTCCGCCCTTCAACTGCCCTACCACACCCCAGCCCCAAGCTCCCCCCAGGGAGCCTCACTGGACAAGTCAGATAAAGAGCTGGAGTCCCTCTAAAGGTCTTCCAAGACCACAAAGATGTGCTCACTCCCAAACAGTATTTCTGGTCCAAACCAAGCTCTCTGGCCTCAGAGCCTGAATTCTGCTCTACAGAGAACACCTCCCACCCTCTTCCCCAGCCTAAGTCACAGGGGCCTGGCCAAGTTGGACAAACAGTTGCCTAGGGCAGCAAGCTGTTTAGTGATTGTTTATTATGGGAGTGACTGAGAGCTAGGGACAGACACTTCCCAGCTCTCCCCAGGCTGCAAAAACCTCCAGTGGGTGTGGACAAAGGGCATGGTTATAACAAGGCAGGGTGAAATGATCAAGTGGAAAATTTTAGACATTTGTTGTGTCAGATTTGTTTTTAATAAAGGGGAGAAGGGGCCTGGGTGGGACATCACTGTACATTCCTGAAGTCTCTCCCTATCTCTGGCCTGCCAAAGATGAGGTAGCTTTTCCAGATTTGACTTGTACCCCCTGCACAATTTGGACAGGCCTGGGACAGAAATGAGATTTCAGTCATCTTCCAAATGCAATGACAATGATGCAGATAAATGCAGCGATTGAAACCACATGTGACCCAGGGCTCCCCCACAGCCTGGGGTGCTGAGAGCAGCCATGCAAGGCAGGGATCCTTCCGTTGAGATCAGGGTGCAGATTTTCTCTGCCCTATGGAATGGGGCTGTAGGGATTGCAGCCCCTCTATATCCTGACAGTTGTCCTGTGTGATCTTAGTGGGAGCCAGCTACTGCCCTTGGTCTTTTGCATCTCTTTCTGCTTTGACACATTTTTTCTTGTCTTGCCTAACCATTACTGATTCCCTCATCCCACGCCCCAGGGATACCCAGCCCTACTGTCACATTCCATAGTGGTATATACTGTGAGAAAAACTTTGGTACTGAAAATGAGGGAAAATCTGGATTCAGACCCCAGATCTGTCATTTACTAGTGCCTTGGGCATGGGATTTAATCTCACTGAATTTCAGTTTCTCGTTTAAAAGGTCATAATAATAATATTTTTCTGAATCTGGAAACTGTAAACTGCTCTACATGTGTAACATTTTTTGCCTAAGTTCCACATTTCAAAAGCCAACTGGAATCTTAAGTAGCCCCTTATGGAAAAGAATCTTAAAAAAAAAAAAGTGGGTATACATATATGGATAACTAATTCACTTTGCTGTACACCTGAAACTAACACAACATTGTAAATCAACTATATCCCAATAAAAATGTTTTTTAAAAATCATCTTATCCACAAATCCCCAACATGCCTCAACAAAATGAATGCCCCTTTTCTCTGTTAACCCTGCCCATTTATTCATTCTTCTATTACTGCCCTTATTGCATTACAATTATTATTTATATGTATGTCTATCCCTCATCTAGACTAGGAACTCAACAGAAGTATGATCTGTATGTCTTATTCAGATTTTTGTCCCGAGCACCTAACCTGATGCCTGGAACAAAGTAGATGCTTCAATAAATGTGATTGCAAACGTTGGGGCGGGGGTGGGGGAAGTAGCCCCCTATGATGTCATCATATTGCATCTCCCTCAGTTTTATTTTCTCCCGAGCCCTTCTCATTAGCTGAAATCCTTTGTTTGTTTGTTTGCTGTCTATATTTCTTCACTGTAAAAGGAGCTCCCTGAGAACAGGAACCCTATCTGTCTTTCTCACTCCTGAATCCCCAAAGCCTACGGTAGTTCTGACACTTAGGTGGCGCTCAGTCACTGATTTGAATGATGAATGAATTACTAAAATTCTACTTCACCTCAGCACCTGAACATGCTTGAAGAGAAAGGCCTCCATCGTAGTGTCTCAAAGCAGGACTGAGTCTCTTGTTCAAGGTAGAACTATTACAAACCAGGAATATCTTAACATAAGGCAAATCAGTCCATCGTAAATCCTTTAACAACGTATGTCAGATCATGTAATTCCTCCGGTCAAAGGCCTCAAGGGGTCCCTATCTCAGAATATGAGCCAAAGCCCTCACGAGGCCCTGTGAGGTCCTATAGGATCTTCCCTAACTGCCTCCACCTCTATTCCCCAGACCCCTTTCACCTCATTTCCTGCCAATAACTCTCTCCCTCCATCCCAATCTACTCACTCTTCTCCAACTAGGCTGGTTTCTTTGCTGTTTCTTATACATGCCAAACATGCCCCTGCCTCAGGGCCTTTGCACATGCTCATCTCGGCTAGTATGCACCCCGGTATCCACACTACATACTCTCTCCCTTTTTTTTAAGTCTCTTCTCAATACCACCTTACAGCTGAGGCCACCTTTGACCTTCCTAAATAAAGTAGCAAGTCCTCCCCAGTTTTCCTATCCCCTCAATTGCTTTATTTTTTATCCTTAACACTAATTGACACCTGTATACTATATATTGACTTGTCAATTTATCATTTACCTGTTGCATCTAGAATGTGAGCTCCATGAGGCAAGGACATGGATTTTTAGTTCACTGCTATATCCCCAGCACCTATTTACAGGGCCCATCACTAAATAAGTATTTGTTGAGCTAATTAATTACTTGATCCCATTGTCTGTAGGGCAAATGGAGAATATTCAAGGCTAGAGTTCTAGTATCACAGACACACACACAGAGCTAAAGCTATCCCAGTGATTCAAGCCTTGCTTAATTTCCTCTTTCGGGAATAATTTTTCCCCAGGGCTGACTAAAGACCTGAAAGCAGCACGGCACACATGAAACCCAGAAGATGTGGATTCTCATCTTGGCTCTGCCACTTACTTTATAACCTTGAATGAGACACTTCTCCCTAAGTTTTGGATTCTTATTGGTAAAATCAATAGTAACTGTAATATAATGTATGTTGTGCTCAGTTCACTGGGTTACTGTGAGAATTAAATGAGTACAAATGGAAAATGGATGAGAAAGCCCTTTGCAGTCCACAATGTATATGGCAAACGTAAGATTTGATTGTCACACTCTTGGACAGTTATGGACACTGGTGCATGAGATCATGTTTGCAAGTCAACAGCATTACATACATGAAATATTACCTACCAAACACTCAGCAGTTTCCAGATGCTTTATAGACTCTGGAATGGTCATTGACTATTATAAGCAAACAGGAAAAGGGAAGAAAGGGAAACACCAATGGACAAAAAGCAAAGAAGACTTTTTTTTATAATGTATGAGGTACAAATGCTTTTCAAGGGTCTATAATTACATCTGCTGTAGGAAAAAATAATTGACTCCAAAATGTAAAAACAAACTAAAATATTGAAATTAAAAAATGCTTAAATTCTCTAAAATGTAATGTCAGGTTGACTGTCAAGGCAACCCAATTGTCATAAAGTTATACATAATTTTTATTTGACGTGGGCACATTTTAATGTTTTGGTGATGTGTGCTGGGTGGGGTCTCTAACAGTAAACATTCCAGGTTCCCAGAAAGGTTGGGAAACTCTGCTGGGTATGTGCTGATTGGTTATAGGAGGTGGGAAAAGACAAGCAGGCCAAGGAAAATTAAGGCATCGTGGAGGAGTGGAGAGATTCCCAGCCAGGACGGGAGGCCGGGTTCCAGTTCCTTCTCTGCCTGGAACTCAAGGAAGCCCAGAGCAGGTGGTTTCTGAATGCCAGGTCTTAAGTGTTTCATCTGAAAAACACAGAGCAGGACTTGGTTATACCTTTCCACTTGAAACAGTCAAGACTGCCCTGTGTAGACCAAGGGGGTAGAAGAGAGAAGGGAGTCGCTTAGGAGGAGGAATGGGGAACTCCACTGAGCAGGGAAGGAAAAATGGAGTGGAAGTGAGAGGCTTTTTCAGGTCTCCCACCGCCTGCCCAGTAGGGCAGCCAAGCAGGAAAACTAACCACGGGTGAAACAAGGGCGATTCTAGTGAGGATGTGTCAAATCCCGAGCCAGGTACTTTGTACACATTGTCTCTGCGACCCTCCCAAGGTTCCTAGGACACAAGTACTATCCCTATCTCCTATTGCAAATGAGGAAATGAAAACTCAATCCTGGGAAGGGGCTCCCTGCAATTCATTCATTCATTCATTCATTCCTTGAATAAATATTTATTAAGCAGCTACCCTGCATCGGCAGTTGACACTAAAACATCTCCAGACATTGCTAAACGCCTCTCCGAGACAAAACCACCCCTTGTTGGGTGACCCATTATCCCAGTTAAATGATTTACCCAAGTTCAGCTGATCTCCAAGTGGAGAACTTAGAATTTGAGCCTCATCTTCCGACTCCATGCCAAGGCTTTGACCCAACACTGCAGCTGCCTTTAGATAATCTAACTGATCTACCTTCTTCAAGACAAGCAGATCAAAAAATCTCATAGACAGTCATTTAAGAAACTTTTATGAAGAACTTCATATGTGCAAGGCACTACGCTAGGCACTTGGAATCTGCAGTATAAAAAATAGGTGGTCTGTCTGCTCTCATTCTACTGGGGGAGATAATAAAATAGCAAGTAAATAAATAAGCAAGATAATTTGAGATAATTCTAAGGAGAACATAATGGATAATTTAATGGCATAGATTAAGATGAGGAAGAGCAAAGAGGCTCACTTTAAATGGGATGGTCGAGGGCTTCCCTGGTGGCACAGTGGTCGAGAGTCCGCCTGCCGATGCAGGGGACGAGGGTTCGTGCCCCGGTCCGGGAAGATCCCACATGCTGCAGAGCGGCTGGGCCCATGGGCCATGGACGCTGAGCCTGTGCGTCCGGAGCCTGTGCTCCACAACGGGAGAGGCCACAACCGTGAGAGGCTCGCGTACCGCAAAAAAAAAAAAAAAGGGATGGTCGAGAGGGATAAATCAGGAGCCTGGGATGAACACACACACACTACTATATGTGAGACAGATAACCAACGAGGACCTATTGTGTTACAGCACAGGGAACTCTACTCAATATTCTGTGATAACCTATATGAGAAAAGAATCTAAAAAAAATGAATATATGTATAACTGCATCACTTTGCTGTACACCTGAAACTAACACAACATTGTAAATCAACCATACTCCAATAAAATAAAAGTTTTTAAATAGGACAGTAGGTGAGGAGCTAACATTTTGGCTGATTTCAGTTGATGAGGAAAGAGCCCTGGGAAGAGTATACCAAGCAAAGTGTCTGGCCAGTACCCAAGTCCTGAGGCAGAAGTGAGTCTATTTTCAGCAGGCTTTAGAATCACTAGATGGGTTGGTTCAAACACAGATTGTTGGGGCCCATCCCCGGAGTTTCTGATTCAGTAGAGTTAGGGTGTGGCCGAAGAATTTGCATTTCTAACCACTTCCGGGAGGCTGATGCTGTGGATCTAGGGACCACGCTTTGAGAACCACTGAGTTAGTGCATCAGCGGAAAGGCTACTGTTTCTGGAGTGTGCTGAGTGCAGGAAGGAGGTCAGAGAAGTTGCAGGAACTTTAGCATGTCCTGGCACTGCAGGCCAGGCACAGTATTGGGATTTTATTTTCGGAGGGGTGGCTAAGCTTTGGAGGATTTTAAGCAGGGGAGTGATATGATCTGATTTCCATTCTTAACAGCTCCCTCTAGCTGATAGTAGGGCAAAAGTGGAAGCAGGGAGTCAGGTTTATATATCTATAACATACTTTTGAAGTCTTTATTCCTTACGGTAACAACTGTTGTAAGCCAGGATAGCAAGCCCGGAGAGAAGGGGAACTTTACGTCCTGTTTTCATGATACAGAAACAATGACAATCAGAGTCAAGCCAATAAGCCTAATCGCTGGACAATTAGCCTGGGATTGCTAATTAGGCAAGATAGGCTGCCTTAGTATTTATCAAAACTGCACATTTAAATTGAAAATTTTCTCCACGATCTTAACTCTAGTGCTTGATATAGTCCAAGTCATATATATTTATATCTAGCAGTTTCGTCCATGTGTGTTTCACAACTTGGAACTGGCAGCTGTTTTCAGTGATAGGACATCCCCTTGCTGGTGTTTTCTGAGGAACAAATGGTGACAAAGGAGTTGCCCTTATCTCAGTCTGGATGCCATCCTAGGAGCCTTGTAAGAGTTTTACTAACCCCTGGTGGAAGGCACAGATGCTCTACCTTGCTGGCTTGTCTTGGTAGCTTCTGTTTTCTCCCAAGACTTTCATTCCTTTAACAATTCATGTGCTGCACAGCCCAAACTCCAGGAGGAGAAACAGACACGGAAAGGAAGAATCACAATAAAAATGGCTCCATGGTATAATTTACTAGAGGAGGAAGTTGCTAAATTTGTGTGGGTCCCTATTAACATTTGTACATCCATTTATAGATGAGTAACTGAGAGAAAATGAGAAATGGAAATGTCAACTATTGAAGGTGATGAAATCAGGACGACACCCACAATTCAAGCCAATTTTCCCCATTAGATTGTAACATTCTTTGTTATGCAGTAGTCTGTCAACGTTCTCTTCACAACAGCAACAAAAAATTCAACTTCTGACAACCATTAGAATCAAGTTTGTCTTCTATCTAACAATTGAAAAATTTGTATCCTCTGACACTTCTGTGCTACTCATGGTGCATAATTATTGATGATTGCAGTGATAACCGAGAGAGACCCTGTAGGATCTTAAGGTAACTGCCAACTCACTCGAGGAAGGTTAAATTATGTCCAGTTCTATTTCAGTGATTTAAATGCATATCATGATTGTCAAAATCATTTAAAGTTGGTGGTCCATGTATAGTATATGGGGTAACTTGTAATTAGCATGGTCATAATATGGACTATAAAGCTAGCTATTTGATTGATGCTCCAAGGTCATTCTTTGGTCAAATTTCCTCTATTTCTATGAATCCTGGATTCTTGAGGTCTTAAGAGGAAGTCTCCAAGCCAGTTTCAGGGAGCCTGTAGCCTTTCTAAATAGGTAAAAATACATACATACATCTACCAAAGTCTGCATGGCTGGGGACTGCCCTCTGACCTAGATAAACCATCATTCTGAAAACTTGCCATCTAAACAAAGAAAATCATTCCTCAAATTATACACTATACATAATGTTAGGTCCACCCCAGTATATCAACCTCCCAGCAATTCTACCTCTACTTCTGTCTCTTCAGACACTTTAATTCTTCATTTCCCAGAGACTGACCCCATTGTAGAAGTGCACACAGCTCAAGAACGTTAAGAAAAAAGGTAAGAAGACTCATATTTAAATATATTTCAATATATTTATATGTAAATTTCAGCATAGGCTTTGTCTCTTTGAAAATCTGAATATTTAAATGTCACAAAAGCAAAAGCAGACTAAAAATATACATTCTGGCTTTAATTAAGCCTTGAGAAGGGAATTGCCCACAGAAGCATATTCTCACTTTCCCTAATTGTTCTCTTCTACTGGGAAGGAGCCTCCCCTTGCTGCTGGGCCAATAATTCCTCATCACACAGGAAAAACACTGACTTTAGTCCCGTTTAAGAGTGGATAAGCCTGGTTCCTTTCTTGTTCTTTTAGGCCTGTGGAGGCTTGCTGTTGATGGGAACCCCCAGCCAAAGATTGCTCCAGGCGCAAGGCAGCCGGCCCTGCTGTTTTGTAAAACTGCCCCTCCCACCTAGTTACAGCCCCTCACCACCCCCCCAACAGACAGCTTCTCCATCTAAGCTGAGATCTGACCTGTCACCCGCTTCTTGGCTTTTCTGATCTTGGAATCCCTTGCAACAGGAACTCCCAATTGCTGTAAATTACAAGCCGCCTTGACGAAGAGAATGCTAATCGTTTGGGGGCGCAGGAAGAGACCACCAATCTTGTTTCTGAGGGTGAAAATACTCACATCCATTGGAGGTGGTGGGACACTCCACTGCAGTCCTGACCGCCTTTCTTACGAACAACAGGGGACCCCTGGGTAGGGGGAAGGGCCCCCATGAATGACCTACAGCTGGTCCATCGCCCAGCTCCCATTTCATGGACATCCTCCTTTAAGAAACCTTTCTGATATTTCCCTGTCTGGTCTAGTGTTGTCATGGTGTCATACAGCAGTTCAGCTGTGTACATTTCTATTTGTGCAGAATATTCACCTAATGAGCTGCATTCCATTGGGGACACGAGAGTAGAGTGCTTAAACCCAGGAGCTTTGGAACCTGACCACCTGGGTTCAGTCATGATTCATCTGCACCACACTGGCTGTGACTTAAGGCAAGTTAACCAAGGGCTCTAAGACTCAGTTTCCCCATCTGCTCTCCCGGATGATAATAGCCACTTCAGATGTATATGAAATAACTCATATAAAACATTTAATAGAGTACCCAGGACCTAGGAGGAGGTACTTAGTACATGTTAACTGGTATAATGGCCTCCTACTCTCCATCCCTTCCCAGTTCTCCAGCAGCCCCTTAGAATTAAAGTGACTTGGTTTCACATTCTGTTTTTCAGCAGTTTTGTCTTCCAGAATTTGAATTAATGTCCTTTGTGATTAAGATTGGCATTTCAGCAAATCATGCTGAAGTGTTACAGTGGCTGTGAAGGGACATGTCCATTTATCCATCAATAACAAATATTTATTGAATGCCTACTATGTCCCAGGGAGGGCACTGGGAGTGTGCCATGTGAATACAACAGACCAACTGTTAGCCCGGAGAGACCGTGAAGGCTACCCAGGGAGACACACAGTAAATGAACTGATTAAGTACGCTCCAGAATCTAGTGCTGTCCAGGATATGAAAAGTGCATTGAAATGGAGATGCTATTTAAATAGAGTGACCAGGAAGACCCCGCTGGGGAGGCATGTGAGCGGAGACATGAAGGATAAGATGGAGCCTGCGCTGCAAGGAGGAGGTGGGGGAGGAAGCTTTCAGGCAGGAGGAAGAGCAGATGCCAGCGAACCAAGCTGCCTTACTAGGAGCAGAAAACAGGACCGAGTGGCTAGCGTCTTGTGAACAAGACACCAGCTCCTGTCTTAGGAGGCTGTTTGTGGTGATAGGTTTGCCAGTTTTCCACATAAAAAGGAAGATACTGAGACTAAGAAAAAGTAAGCTGAGGCATTGAGGGCAATCAAGCCCATATCCCTCCAACTACCCCATTTATTAAGCCTCTCCTTAATGCCTCCATGGTCGGGCTCCAGAAGCCAAGCTCAGCATTTTAACCTTTTATTGTGTTTATTCTTTTCTATGCCCATCTCCTAGGACGACAGTCCCAGGAGAAGTGAACTATGTCTTACGCACCTTCGTAACTCCAGGATCTAGCACAATGCCTCATTCTTAGTTGGTGCCTTATAAATGTTTGTCGAATGAATGAATCATCACTAAATGTATTGTACTCGATGTTGTCAGGCAATACACTAAGTGCTTTAAATATATTAATTCAACTAATCCTCTTTACACTACCTAAAGGTATATACTACTGTTAGTGACATTTTACAGAAGAAATGAAGGCACAGAGGGGTTAAGTAACCTGCTCAAGCTCTTACAGCTGGGATGTAGTTGAGCTAGGATTGGAACCCAGGCAACCTGGCTCCAAAGCCTTCACTCTTAATTTAGTCACACGCAGTGCTTCTCAAACTACCTTGCATGAGCATCACCTGGAAAACATGCTAAAGTACACATTCCAGGACCCCACGAGCAGAGTTTCCAATTCAGTAGTTCTATTAGTTATCTATTGCTGTGTAACAAATTAACCCAAGATTAGAGGCTTAAAGCAGCAAACATTTATCATCTCCCAGTTTCTGTGAGTCAGTAACAATCAGGTTCTCTGGCCCAGAGTATTTCATAGGCTCCAATCAAGATGTGGGGGGCTGGTATTTCAAGGCTTAACTGGGGGAGACACAGTTCCCTGCTCACTCATGTGGTTGTTGGTGGACCTCAGGTCTTCATTGGCTACTGACCAGAGACATCAGTTTTTTGCCCCACGGGCCTCTCCAAAAGGGTGCTCACAATGTGGCAGCTGGCTCCCCTCGTAGCAAGTGAGTGAGTGACAGAGCTCATCCAAGACTGTAGCCAAGTCTTTCTGTAACCTCATCTAGGAAGTGACATCCTTTTGCCTAGTCTTAGAGATTGCCTACAGAGGGAGTATGGGGTGGGACCCAAGAATTTATATGTCTACCAAGTTCTCAAGTGATGTTGATGCTGCCAGTACACTATAGTGGAAGGAAGGGAGGGAGAGAAGGAGGGAGGAAGGAAAGAAGGAAAGGAAGAAGGGAGGGAGGAAGGGAAGATGAAGGAAGGAAGGAAGGAAGTTAGGAAGGAAGGAAGGAAGAAGGGAGGGAGGGAGGGAGGGAGGAAGGAAGGAAGGAAGGAAGGAAGGAAGAAGGAAACAAAGGAACCAGCGAACACTATCTTTGACTGGATCATATACTACAGTTACACGGGGCCTTTTCCCACCCTGGCCCATCCTCACTGCCACCTGTATGCCCTAGGCGCCTGTCAAAAACTGTCAAGAAGGTAACTATGAACCCAGAAAACCAGATGTCCACTCTGTCACTCCTTGGAAAATGATGGCTTGGCCCCAAGTGGATAAATCCTGTCTTCCACTTCCCATAACTCTCACCTCCAGGAGATACAAAATATTTCCCTGATGGCCCCCAACCCTGCCTAGTGAGTTCCAGCCTCACAGAGCAAAGAGGGGTAACTTTGAGAAATTCTCTTTCCAGCTTCCTGCTTTTGAGGAGGTATAGTAAAGAGGAGTGAACTTCAAGTGCTCAGATGAAATTAAACAGGACCCTCCAGTTGGTCTTCCCTTGGAGCTACTTCTCTGCCCTTGCCTCCCCTTCCCAACCACTGGCTGTGCTGGACCCCCTCCTGCCTGGTAGGGGGAGGGGGAGGGGCGGCTCCGGAATGCTGGCCCCAGCTCTCACTCTCACTGGCAACTCCAGAAACTTCGTGCAGCACACTTCCCCTTCCCCGCCTGGAAGGAGGAGTGTTTGCTAGCTGAACAGCTGCTCAGGGTACAGGGAGGCGAATGTTACTAAATATATGTTCTCATTGTACATTGGTGTGTCAAGAAAAATTCTCTCTCCATGTTCTCCACTTGGGTGCTCTTTAAAAAAAAAACTCCTTAAGAGCACAGTGCACCCCTTAACTCCTGTCCCCACCCCCTGACTGAAGAATCCAATTGCTGCCTAATTCATTCTTCTCCCCACACCCTTAAAATAAATGCCCCCTTGTCACATGCTGACAGCTTCTGGTACATTCTACCAGTCCCACTACACAAACCACTTGGGTCTCTGGGTCTCTTAGCCTTCCAGGCTTCTTTCCAACACCAGTCTTTCTCAGGGTGGAACTCAGGGTAACATGCTTGAGATTGCCAGGGAAAAAGTCTCTTTAAAATGGAGGCGGGTTATCCGTGGTGTTAGTGCCGTCCGTCCTTTCTGTCCAAATCATAAATCAATTTCCAGAAAACTATAAATGTATTATATGTACTACACGTATGTGTGTGTGTAGCATATGTGTGTGTACAGAAGTAGGGCCTTGAATCAGATCATTAATATTATGTTGATTGAGCTGTTTCTATGAGGAAGCCCAGTTACTGATTTGAATGCAGTACTGAGATCCTCCCCTTAATTGAAAAGAAAGTGACTTGCACCAGTTGGTCTTTTAGGCTGAGGTGGGAAATTGATTTTTAAATATATGAGGCCCAGGCTCCTAAATATTCCCTTAGGCGCCAATATGGAATTGACTTAGGCCCACAATTGTTCCCACTATTCCCTTCAAACCAATCCTTACCTCAGCTTTCCTTTACTCACATTGGAAACCAGAATTCCCCTGCATACCCAGCACATACTTGAATGCAAAAAACTTTTGTTGAATGAATGGCTAACTGGATAAAGCCATATTCTCAAGAAAAACTAATTAAAATGGAGTAGATATATGGTTTATGCTGTGTTGCTTTAAGACCAACTAATTTACTGAAATCTGACCAAAAATGGATCACTTCAGCAATGTTTACTAATGCTGTGGAAGGAATCTGTTTTGAACAAAAAGCTCTGTTTATTGAATCCCCTCCATGTGAAGTTGATCATTTCATCTGACATCACACATTCCTGTCCATGTCTCTGTAGTAATGCTGCTCCCATCTTATTTCAACTGTTGATTTAGACAGTAGAAGTCTCAGAAGGACTGTTAACTTCATAAGGACACGGCTGATCTATTTTTTACCTGTTTCCTGGACACCTAGCACAGTCCCTGACACACTGTTAAGTGCTCATAAAATTCATGTGGAATGAATGAAGGAAGGAGTGAGTGAATCCCTAATTCAATGTAATGTACATTTACCAAGAGGTTTGGGAAGAAAAAAGAAAAAATTTAAGTTAAAGGTTTGGAAACAAATACGTCTTGAAAATCAGTCAGCTTGATAAATCATCTTTGAAATGGCACAGGCCAATAGGAGAATGGGATTTTCGTTACAATAAGTTGATTTTCATTCACTTTTCAGTGCTGCTTATAATCAGGAAAAGGAGGCACACATCTAGAATTGCTATCTTATTTCTGTAAGCCCATTTGCCTTATTCTCAATAGGTTTACTACTGTCGAGGTCTCATTTTCAAGACTAAACCCTTCACCCAAGTATTCAATTTATTTGGCTCTAGGGAGAGGTCATTAACTATCCCAGAATGAGTGTCCCTACAGTAATGCAGTGGCGCCATGACCAAGCAGCCAACATCAAGTTCTGCAACTCAGTCATCTTTTTGGCCCTTTCCCAAGTCTCCTGAAGGGGTAGGGCTTGGAGGCAACCTGCCGAGGCACAAGGCTGTAGGTACATGTGTGCTTCTCCTGGCTTCATGGCCAATATCATCAATAAACTATTTCCCACTTTAAACCTCTTAAAGGTTTCTTTTGTTGGAGACATGACAAGATGAAATTTACTATAAAACTACACCGCCAAAGAAAACCGGTTTTACCCTTTAAAACCTGGTATGATTGTTTCCTCCAACAACTCTGAAGTCTGAGAGTGATTGAGCAGCATTGATATCACCCATAGGAGAAAAGGGAGCCTTTATCTCCTCTTCCTCTTTCTCTTCCAACTACAGATATGTGCCTAGCCACCAACAATGTGAACACAACTTCACTGGCAGAAGGGATCTACATTTCTATATACTTCTTGTCCTCCTGCAGGGACTACTTCAGTGACCTACAGGCAAACAGTAAATGATATATCTTTTAAAGTTTCTAATTTTGTGGCAGAAATGATTATAAAGAGCAACCTTTAAAAAGCAGATTAACAAAATATGATAATAGCAGGGGAGGGATTATACTTTTTCTTTCTTTGGCTAGTTTCTGATGTAAGAGACAGCACACTCAAACTCAAAGTGGTTTAAGTAAAATGTCTTATCATTAGCTTCTCACTTAACCAGCGGTCTAGAAATTGGCTTTGGTTGTTGAAGCAGTCGGCAATATCAATAAGAATCCAGGCGGAAGGGAGAGAAAAACAACTAATCACATACAAAGGAAACCCCATAGGAGTTTCAGCTGATTTTTCAGCAGAAACTTTACAGGCCAGAGGGAGTGGCAGCATATATTTAAAGTATTAAAAGGAAAAAACTTATAACCTACAATCCCCTATCAGGTAAGCTTATCATTCAGAATTGAAAGAGAGATCAAGAGTTTCCCAGAGAAGCAAAAACTAAAGGAGTTCATCACCACTAAACTGGCCTTATAAGAAATGTTAAAGAGTCTTCTAAAGAGTAGAAAAGAAAAGGCCACAACTAGAAATAAGAAAATATACAAAAGGGAAAAATCTCACTGGTAAAGGCAAATATATAGTGAAAGTAGTGGATCAGCTTCTTAAAAACCTAGTATGAAGGTTAAAAGACAAAAGTAGTACAGTCAACTATAACTACAAGTAATTAAGGGATACACAAAATAAAAAATATAAAATGTGACATCCAAAACATGAAACATTGCGGGGGGGTAGTAAAAATATAATGCTTTTAGAATGTCTTCAAACTTAAGCAAATACCAGCTTAAAATTGAAGACGATATATACAGTTGATATATATGAACCTCAAGGTAACCACAAACCAAAAGCTACAAAGGATACATAAAAAATGTATGTACAAAACTCAAGACTCCATCAAAAAACAAACTAATAAATTAACTCAGTAAAGTTGCAGGACACAAAATAAATATAAAGAAATCTTTTGCATTTCTGTATGCTAACTACAAACTATCAGAAAGAGAAATGAAGACAACAATCCCATTTACAATTTTATCAAAAAGAATAAGATGTCTAGGAATAAATTTAACCAAGGCAGTGAAAGACCTGTACTCTGAAAACTATAAGACATTGAGGAAAGAAATTGAAGATGACACAAATATATGGAAAGATATATCATGCTCATGGGTTGGAAGAATTGATATTGTTAAAACATCCATACTACTCAAAGCCATCTACATATTCAGTGCAATTCCTATCAAAATAACAATAGCATTTTTTCACAAAAGTAGAACAAATAATCCTAAAATTTATATAGAACCACAGAAGGCCCCAGAGAGCCAATGCAATCTTGAGAAAGAAGAAAAAAAACTGGAGGTATCATGCTCACAGACTTGAAACTATACTACAAAGCTATAGTAATCAAAACAGTTTAGCACTGACACAAAAACAGACACATAGCTCAATGGAACAGAAGAGAGAGCCCTGAAATAAACCCATGCCCCTGTGGTCAGTTAATTTATGACAAAGGAGGCAAGAATATACTATGGGGAAAAGATAGTCCCTTCAATAAGTTGTGGTGGGAAAACTGGACAGGTACATGCAAAAAAATGATATTGGGCCACTTTCTTACACCATATACAAAAATAACTTCAAGATGGATTCAAGACTTAAATGTAAGACGTGAAACCATAAAACCCCTGGAAGAATACAAAGGCAGTATGCTCTTTGACATCAGTGTTAACAATATTTTTTTTGAATATGTCTCCTCTGGCAAGGGCAAAAGCAACAAAAGCAAAAGCAACAAAAACAAAAATAAGTAGGACTACTTCCAACTAAAAAGCTTTTGCCCAGTGAAGGAAACTATCAACAAAATGAAAAGGCAATGTACTGAATGGGAGAAAATATTTACAAACGATATATCTGATAAGGTGTTGATATCCAAAATATGTTAAGAACTCATACAACTCAATATCAAAAACAAACAACTGGAGTAAAAAATAGGCAGAAGATCTGGAGACATTTTCCAAGAAGACATACAAATGACCAACGGCACTTGAAAAGGTGCTCAGCACCACTAATCATCAGGGAAACACAAATCAAAACCACAATGAAATATCACCTCACACTTGTCAGAACAGCTATCATCAAAAAGACAAGAAACTACAAGTGTTGGTGAGGATGTGGAGAAAAGGGAACACGTGTGCACTGTTGGTTGAAATGTAAATTGGTGCAGCCACTATGGAAAACAGTATAGAGGTTCCTCAAATATCTGAAAATAGAACTAACATATGACCCAGCAATTTCACTTCTTGGGTATTTATTTGAAGAAAATGAAAACACTAATTTGGAAAGATTTATGTACCCCTATGCTAATTGCAGCACTATTTACAATAGCCGAGTTATGGAAGAAATGCTTGTCTACTGATAGATGAATGGATAAAGAAGATGTGATATATATATATATATATATATAAATGAGATATATATACACGTGAGGACCTGTAGGGTATTATGCTGAGTGAAAAACGTCAGAGAAAAGTAAATACCATATGATTTCACTTACATGTGGAATGTAAAAAACAAAACAAACAAACAAAACAAAACAGAAATAGAATCACAGATACAGAGAACAAACTGGTAGTTGCCACAGGGGAGGGAGGTTGGGGGACAGATGAAAGAGGTGAAGGGGATTAAGAGGTACAAACTTCCAGTTAATAAAATAAATAAGTCATGGGGATGTAATGTACACACAGGGAATATAGTCAGTATTGTGGTGATCATTTCATAATGTATAAAAATATTAAGTCACTATGTTGTACACCTGAAACTAATAGAATCCTGTATGTTAGTTATAACTCAATTGAAAACAAATGAATCCAGGGTTTCTCCAGCTTCCCATTTTGCCATCTTTAATGTGTCGGTAAAGTCTGCAATAATGCCACAGTATGGCTACAACAGCCCTAGGCATTTTGTTCTCACATAACCCAACCAAAAGCAGAAAGAAAGAGGAGCCACAACAGCTTCTGTCTGTGCCACTCTCTCTCTTATTAAAGAGGAAAATTACACAGAACACCCCCTCCCCAGCATTCTCTTTACATTTCATTGACCAGAAGTGGGTCAATGCTACCAATCACCAGCAAAAGAGAATACAATGACCATGGCTGGCTGTATTAGTCTGGGTTCTCCAGAGAAACGGAATCAATAGAGAAAAAGAATATATATGTGTATATAATTATATATATTTTTATATATAAAGAGATTTATCATAAGGAATTGGCTCACGTGATTATGGAAGCTGACAAATCCCAAGTCTGCAGTCAGCAAGCTGGAGGCTCAGGAGAGCTAATGGCATAAGATCCAGTCTGAGTCCAAGTCTAAGTCTGAAGGCGGAAGACCAATGTCCCAGCTCTAAAATAGGCAGAGAGAGAGAATTTTCTTTTACTCTGCCCCTTTGATCTAGGCAGACCATCACTGGATTGGATGAGGCCCAACCACACTGAGGAGGACAATCTACTTTACTAAATCAACCGATTCAAGTGTTAAATCTCATTCAGAAACACCCTTATAGATATACCCAGTTTAACCAAATATCTGGGCACCCCATGGCCCAGTCAAGTTGATACAAAATTAACCATCACGGCAGCTTAGACTAAGAATAATCCAACAGAGCTGAGCCTCCTTTTCCTAGCATGTCCCTGCTCAATAGACAAACAAAATTTGGATTGTGTTAACAAGAAAGAAAGGTGGGATATTGGATAGGCCACAGATAGTTTATTTTGCAGTCGTTTATGTGCTTATGAAAATTAAGCTTTTAAAAGTGGGTTAATGGACACCAAGGGGGGAAAGTGGCGGGATGGGGGTGGGATGAACTGGGAGATTGGGACTGTCATGTATACACTAATAGGTATAAAATGGATAACTAATAAGAACCTGCTGTATAAAAAATAAATACAATAAAATTCAAAAATAAATTAAAAAAAAAAAAGTGGGTTAACCACAAACCCCAAACACGTTTGGATGACAGTCGTATGACTGACTCTCTGGGATATCATAAAACAAGATATATATTATTGTAGAAAATTCAGAAAGTGTGGATAAGCAAAAACATGATAAAAATGAACTGATATTCCTTTATCAAGTGACCACCAGTGTTAAAATTTCCTTACATACACTTCCAACATTTTTCCATTCATATTAACACATTTTTAAAGAAAAGTGAGAACATATTGAACAATACTATTTTGCAATTGAAACTCTCTCCTACACTGTACTTCACACATTTTTCCATATTGACTTATACAGCTGTGCTGCAGGATTTTTTTCTTTTTTCGCTTATATAGTTGTTCCACATTTTGCATAAGCAATCCCTTATTGGACATTTAACTTATGAAGGTATTTCTACATAAAAAGGGACCCTGTCACTCAGAACTTTGCAATATTCAGAGTTTCTCATACTCTGGTGAAGGCTCCCCATTTATAGCAGTGCCCCTGGTTCCAGCAACTGGGAATGCACAATTCTAGAGCGTTCTTTCGATTTCTTTGAATACTTTCTTCCTTAGTGTGACATTATTAGTTGTGTGAGAACTGCTCCTATCCTCAACTAAAGTTTCCAGAGCATTAACAGGATTGAAGACCCATTCCCTACAACTGCTCCATACCAACTCTTGAGGCAATGGCAGAGGAACCTGGCAAAATGCAATACAGTTGGGCTTCCCTGGTGGCGCAGTGGTTGAGAGTCTGCCTGCCGATGCAGGGGACACGGGTTCGTGCCCCGGTCCGGGAAGATCCCACATACCGCGGAGCGGCTGGGCCCGTGAGCCATGGCCTCTGAGCCTGCGCATCCGGAGGCTGTGCTCCGCAACGGCAGAGGCCACAGCAGTGAGAGGCCTGCGTACAGCAAAAAAAAAAAGAAAAAAAAAATGCAATACTGTTAGCAGGGCTCATAGCGAGTTTCTAAAACAGGTACTTCTAGAAACCTGGATGGCATCCTCTGAGCCCCAAATTACAAATGGCTAGTCCAACACTTGCTGCATTCAACAGCTCTTCAGGGCTACTTTCTGGAACCACCCTAAATTCTCCCTTTCCATCACAACCATTGGAGCCAAATGTAGTTTTTAATCCTAGGAGTTGTAGTGGATAGATTTACTTAGATATATTTTCATTACCAAGACTATAGTTAACGTTTGGGTGATTCCATAATGTGACCACCTATCAGGTCAGTATGTATTTATTATGTATTTTGGGGTGAGAGAGATTACCTGTCATGCATAGCACACATTACATTAATTAATTGGAACTGTACAATTTTATCTGAATAATTTCCACTTTGACAAAATTGGCATTTTCATCACCTACTTATTACATTCTCTCTTTTTTATGTTCTTACTTCTCTTTCTAAGATTTCTTAGGACTATTAAAATAGGGTCATAGAAGTCAAGCACCTAGCTCAGTGCCCCATGTAGAAAGCACTCAGTAAAGGATATTTCCCTTTCCTTTGCTGCTTTTGTATGATGTTATAGTTTACAAAGCATTTTGATGTACATCATTCGTTTGGTCTTCTTGACCCTGAGAGGGAGGTGACACACTCTAAATCCATTCCATATATGAGAAAGTATTTAAATCTAGCTGCGACAGACCTACTTCCTTTTTTAGATCACAAATTATTTCAAGACAAATACCTGTATTTCTTTCTGTATTTCTTTCTTTCAAATAGCTCAACAAGTCAGTGTTCAATGAATGACACATGGCAACAGTGAGAATGTTTTTTCCTATTGAAATCCACCTTAAAAGGGGGTGGTCGTTGCTTTTTGCCTCCAGAAATTTTGCTGCTGATAGAAAAAGACAAAGTACCCTTTCTAATGTGAATTTATGGAATGAGTGTCTGCCCATAAAAAATTATTCTCCAGCTTGGAGCAATTAAAGTAGTCTCTCTCCTCTCCAAATTAATGTAATTAATACTACAGTCCTGGCTGTTTATCATGTCTTGATAATATCATAAGGGAATGAAAATATTGGCTCTTTTATCCCTTTAAATAGCTGAGATGAAACTGTTGGAGCTCTAATGTTACAACAGCTGTTTCTCATGTCCCAGAATATAATTGGTTGGTACTGAGGTTACTAAATTGTAAGAAATTGACTTCGGTTTTATGCTTGCCTACTTCTGGAGAAGGGAGAGATGGGAAATGTGAGCTTTCTCTTGTAATGAAAAGACAAAACCTTCCCCAATGAAATGGCAGCTTCCGGGTCTCATCTGTACAATTTTCTTTACTAACGTACTGTCTTTGGGTTTGCTGGATAACACGGCTGGGAAAGCAGGACCATTCTAGCTTTCCTCGTAATTGGCTGGCAACCCAACACAGCTGGTCAAAATGCATCAGGGCTTTCCCACGAGGGCCTCTTTCTGGAAGTAATTGTAAAGTGGTCTGGTCTCCCATGGCAAACTCAGTGTGGGATTTGAGATCGTAATGATCCCAAATAATTTGTAGAAGGGTGATTATTTTATCTGAATATCTTTATTGCTGAGGGACGTCGTTCTCAAAGTGTTGTCCCTGGATCAGTACCACCAGCATCACCTAGGAATGTGCAGATTCCCAGGCCCACCCTCGACCTATTGAATCAGAAACTCTGGAAGGGGGTGGATCCAGCAATCTATGGTTTAACAAGCTTTCCAAGTGATTCTGATACACACTAAACTGGAACCCACTGGCTTAGAGTATAACCAGGTTTTCCTAGTTTGTGACAGCCCACCACCAGCTTATTTATTGCTTAACCTCCATCAGTGTCTCAAGGTATGGAGCACATTCCTTTATACCAACGTCCTGAGAGCAAGCTCAGTCCCTCACTCACTGTCGCTCTCATTTCCTTGTTAACTTCTGGAGTCGCAGGGCCCTGCTTCTCAATCTTTACTGGACACATGAATCATATGGAGATCTTGTTCAAGTGCAGGTTCTGATTCAGCATGGTTAGAGGGGGCCTGAGATCCTGCATTTCCAACAAGCCCCCCAGTGACGGTGCTGCTGGTCCAGAGACCACACAGAAACGACTGGCGAAGTGATTGGAGGAGTGGGCAGTCTAATTGTGAAATCAAGTATACACAGGAACAAACTACAAACAATCCTAAAGGACTTGTCAGCTGGTCCATACAAAGTTAGAGATCTAAACAGTGAATATTATAAGAGTTTGTCAGGTTGGGCCTTGAAGGAGCTTGGACAAGGATCTTTCTTTCCATTGCAAGAAGGTTCTTCGTATCTGCTTTCTTCCTCCGTGTGTACCCAGGACCCTCCTTCCTCCTCCTTCCTTTCCCTCCCCCTCCCCACCCCCACTCTGTTCACCTGCCCGGTCCTTTCAATCTGAAGCTGTCTTCTCTGTTGATGCTCACATCAGTTCTCAGGAACTGAAGGGCCAGAACCAGTACCAAACCTATGGAACGGATCTAATGGGAAAGTCACAAGGTGAAATTTAAGGGGAAGACCGAACTTTACTACCGAGAGAACTTTTTCCAGTTGCAAATCCAGATGCTCACCACTGAGTTCTGATTTCCCTGGTGTTCTCGATCCAATGAGGTATAGCTTCTCCATCCTTTAGGCTCTCCCCTTAGATTGGAAAGAAATCAAGTATGCGTTGGATTTTTCCAGCAGCTTCCAGACTGGCAAGTTTCCTTTAACCTTTGAAAGTTAATTTGAGGTTGCCCTTTGAGAAAACCTGGTGGTATGCACAGCTGATGTCTTTGCTCCTGAATCTGGCTCTGCTAGCTCATCTGCAGCTATGTAGATTGGGGGAGGGGGAGCCACTTTGATGCCTGCTGTGAAATAATGGCAGGAGACTTGAGGAGATGTGAAATGTAAAGTAAAAGTGTGATCAGTCAGCAAAGAAGAAAACCCAGGGCTTCCGGTTTGAACACATTCCTCGACAAGTTTCTTTCTGCCTCCTCTTCTCCTCCATTTCTTTGGTAATAAGCGTTCTTCCTCCAGCAGAACATGCATTCCCACTTCCAGTAATGCTTGTCATTGCCCTATAGACATTGGGTTATGCAGGTGGTAGGAGAAATATCAGCTTAAATTGAAGAACAGAGGTTCTCCCGCTGTGCTGTGTCCTTATGCTCTACAAGCTAGCATAGTGCCATCCAACAAATATTAAGAATACACATGAGGGAATCAAAACTACAATGAGGTACAACTTCACACTGGTCAGAGTGGTCATCATTAAAAAGTCTACAAATAACAAGTGCTGGAGAGAGTGTGGAGAAAAGGGAGCCCCCTACACTGTTAGTGGGAATGTAAATAGGTACAGCCACTATGGAGAACAGTATGGAGATTCCTCAAAAAAACTAAAAATAGAGTTGCCATATGATCCAGCAATCCCACTCCTGAGCATATATCCGGACAAAACTGTAATTCAAAAAGATACATGCACCCCAGTGTTCATTGCAGCTCTATTTACAATAGCCAAGACATGGAAGCAACCTAAATGCCCAATGACAGATGAGTCAAGATGTGCTACATATATTCAATGGAATATTACTTAGCCATAAAAAAGAATGAAATAATGCCATTTGCAGCAACATAGATGGAACTAGGGATTATCATACTGAGTGAAGTAAGTCAGAAAGACGAAGACAAATACCATATGATATCACTTAAACGTGGAATCTAAAATTTGACACAAATGAACTTACTTACGAAACAGAAACAGACTCACAGACATAGAGAACAGACTTGTTTCGAAGGGAGAGGAGAGGTGGAGGAGGGATGTATTGGGAGTTTGGGATTAGCAGATGCAAACTACTATATAGAGAATGGATAAACAAGGTCCTACTGTATAGCACAGGGAACTATGTTCAATATCCTGTGATAAACCATAATGGAGAAGAATATGAAAAAGAATGTATATATATATATGTATAACATTTTTCTGTACAGCAGAAATTAACACAACATAATAAATCGACTATACTTCTATAAATTTTTTTTAAGTTAAAAAAAAGAATACACATGAGGGGTAGTTGCAGAAGTAGTAGAAAGCATTTCTCTTGCCCTTGGAGATAATTTTTTTTTTTTCTTTTTGTGGAATGAAGATTAGAGAGGAAAGTTAAGTGTCAACATTAGGCAAAATGAATCAACAAGAAGAGGTGTGGGACAGACACCTTCTTGGAATGGAGGAATCAGAGGCAGGGTGAGAATGGAGGTGAAAGTTGAGCCTTGAATGATAAGGAAGGAGGCAGCATGGAGTGGTGATAAGAACATGGGTCTTAGAAGGTGTTTCCTGACTACCCAATAGCAAATGAGTGACTTAGGCCGGCTATAGCCAATGAATATCCAAGTGAGATGGTGTATAGCAGTACCTCATAGGTCAGGAAATAAGCACAGGAAATAGAAACCACCCTAGGTATTTCAAGCAGAATAGGACTTAAAGTAGGGAAATAAGTGGGTACAAAATTGCAGGAAGGACAGCAGGAACTGAAAACAGGGGCCACCCCTAGGCTTCAAGGCTTCTCTTGCAGCTGCCACCTCCAGTTCAGGAAGCTGCAGGAGAGCACTTTCACCATCACAGCTGCTCCACAGCCTCAAATCTCATTCCCAGACCGGCTTCCCTGGTCCCTGCACGAACTCCCATTTGATGATCGTGTGTGCATCAGCCAGCGCCAGGCCTGAAGAGGATGGTACTTCTCCCTTCCACTTTGCAATCTCACGAGAGTACATCTCATTGACAGATCCTACATTGCAACTAGACTTAACAACAAGGAGAGACTGGGGAATGTAGTTTTTAGCTTTCTGCCCATGTGACAGAAGGTAAACTGGAGATAGAGGTGGTAGACAGGGATGCTAACAATATCTAGTGTAAGTGGTGCAGTGCAGAGAATCAACAAATGCTAGTCTGCATTAGAGGAACAAATCATGTTGGGTGAAGTCAGCCCAGAGATTGGTGTCAGGGTTTTGGTAGATAAAAAATATTTCCTTTAAGCTGAAGGGAACTCCAGTGATAGAAGGAAAGGACCGTCACAAGAAACTAGCAGAGAAGGAAACATAATTGCATATTTCTCCCATTCATCCAATGAAAACTAACAATAGTTTTCCTTTCTCTCTGGCTAGGATAGTGAAAATAATATCACGGCTTGCTCATTCCCTGAAGCTGGACCCCATATCTTTCTCCTGCTTACCCACAGAAAGGCTGAAGCCCGTTTCCATTAGCTCTCTTTCAGCCTCTATCAGCTGGGACCTTCCCCTTCCTGCTCAACCCCCTAGGGCGATAAGCACATTTTCCAGCAGCTCTGGAGTCATGGCTGCTTACAGAGACTGTGCCAATCTAAACAAGTCCAGCTGGAAGGCGCTGCTTCCAAGCTTTCCTTCCCCCTTCCCTCCACCCAGCTGAAACCACAGGGGCTTTTGAACCTCATGACCAGCAGAAGCAAGAGAAGCAAGTCTCATTTCCCTAGGGAAGAGCACAGAGCTATCAGAGTGGCCCTGGTTCTATTCTTTCAAAAACGTAGACACCCTTGAAAATAGCACAAGTAGAAGAATAAACAATAATCGAAGTGGAAGAATAGATAGTATCAATACATGATACTGTAAAATGAGAGTGCAGCCAGAATGTTTTCACTCTTTCACCTCAACCTACCCTCCGAAATCAGGGAATTTGTCTGTCTTACGTACTGCTGTTTCCTTGTGCCCAGAACAGTATCTGAAATGTAATGGGCAAGACTCTTGTTGAGATGGAGGGCATTGTTCTGCAGAGAGGTTAGCGCTCAGCAAATAATTTGGCACTTAGAATTTGCTCCCCTGAATTCTGTAGCCTCTTTTGCAGTTTGGTTGGTCTCTATGATTAGTTCTGGCCAATAGGCTGTGAGTGGAAATGACATCTGTCATGTCTAGGCCAGGCCAGTTGAACCCTCTGAGCTTTCTCCATCTTTCTTTTCCTTCCCTGCCGCAATCTTGGAAACCATGTTTTGATCCAATGCAGAAAAACTCTGACCCTCTGAGTCACTGGAGGCCTCCCCCTGCCTCACTGATCTGTATCAGATTTAACATGAGTGAGAAATAAAGTTTTACTGGGCTAACTTACTGAGGTTTCAGAGCTTATCTGTTATCGAAGCATAGCCTAGGCTATTTTAACTAATAGACATTGAGTCATTCATACGTTAATTCGACAGATATAATTGAGCGCTCCAGAGTGTTAGTCACAGGGGCAAGAGGACATTTAGAGATTGGCATAAAAGATAAGAAGCTATAGAAGCAAATTCTGAGATTGTGAAATTCAAGAGACGTCATCAACACTTACCTGACTCAGGTTTTATGAAAGTCTTAGGGATTTCAGTAGCTATCTGTACAATGGAATAGAAATACTTAGTAATTTGAGACCGCCATATACTGAGAGAAGACTCGAAAATGAAAACAACTTCTCTACATCTTTACGTACCTTACATTTTACAAAGGCTGTCCCATGCATGATCCCACTAGATTCTTCTCCATAATCCTGTGAGGATAGCAAGTTAAGTATTATTCTTCCTATTTTACCATGGTGAAAAATGAAGCTTAGACAAGGGAGGGCCAGATAGCTCATTTGTGACAGAATCTAGTCTCAAACAAAGGTCTTCAGCTTTGAAGTCAATGTTCTACAGACCAAACTGCATCCCTATAGACACTCTGATATTTAACTTTTCATTATGCAAATATACAAGTGCAGAAACTGAGATGTAGGTTAAGGGGACAGGAATGAGGTCCAAAGAACTCTGGTGATAGTTTCTTTTTTTTTTTAAACATCTTTATTGGAGTATGATTGTTTTACAATGGTGTGTTAGTTTCTGCTTTATAACAAAGTGAATCAGCTATACATATACATATGTTCCCATATCTCTTCCCTCTTGCATCTCCCTCCCTCCCACCCTCCCTATCCCACCCCTCTAGGTGGTCACAAAGCACCGAGCTGATCTCCCTGTGCTATGCAGCTGCTTCCCACTAGCTATCTATTTTACGTTTGGTAGTGTATATATGTCCATGCCACTCTCTCACTTTGTCCCAGCTTACCCTTCCCCCTCCCCATATCCTCAAGTCCATTCTCTAGTAGGTCTGTGTCTTTATTCCCGTCTTACCACTAAACAATAATTCAAAAAGAGTCATGTACCAAAATGTTCATTGCAGCTCTATTTACAATAGCCAGGACATGGAAGCAACCTAAGTGTCCATCAACAGATGAATGGATAAAGAAGATGTGGCACATATATACAATGGAATATTACTCAGCCACAAAAAGAAACGAAATTGAGTTATTTGTAGTGAAGTGGATGGACCTAGAGTCTGTCATACAGAGTGAAGTAAGTCACAAAGAGAAAAACAAATACTGTATGCTAACACATATATATGGAATCTAAGAAAAAAAAAAAAGGTCTGGTGATAGTTTTGATGTAGAGTAAGAATGTTAGTTCTGATTCAGTGAGTAATAGAAACCATACGGATCGTAAATGGAACATCTTCATAGTTAATTTGTCTTTGCTAAGCTACCTGACTCCATGAAAACTATTAAGGATGTGAGCAAGAAAGAAAGACCAGATTTGGACATTCAGATGTAGAGAACCAAGCCCAAGGAGCAGAATAAAGGAGGGCTAGGAAGAGTCATGGTCCTGAACATGGTCCTGGTCATCCTTTATGAAGTTTCAGGAAAATTTTGGAAAATAGCCTCTCCCTGGGACAATTCTCAATGGCGTAAGTCGTAGGATGACAACTCCAGCTCCTTTTACCATGAAACAATACCTCTTCAGGCTAAGCAGCTCAGAGCCACACTAATCTGGTACCCCCAACTAACGATTCTCACTACATATTTGAAAGTTTAAGAAACACATGAAAATGTTGGCACCCAATTAGGAAAGTCTTTTGCAGGTCAGCCGCAGAGGGAGGCCGTGCATCTCTTCCAGGTCCTTGAACCTCTTGTTCCCACTGTCAAAATTAACAAATGCTAGAAGCAGACTCTGACTATTCAACAATGGATAATCCATGAACTGAAAGGACATTAACCTTTTAAGAATCAACCTCAGCATTAATTTTGCATCTAAATCCTACTTTTATCTCTATGCGGAGTCTATTTCAGCAGCTTTGCTTATATTCCTCTAGAAGTTTCCTCTTGCCTTATATCATCTGATGCCTCTCAATCCTTTAAATCCTAACTCAAGTTTCTCTTCTAGAAACCCTCTCCTGACCATCCCTGCCCACTAAAGACCATACATTTATCCATTCAATTGATATCTATTGAGTGCTTGCTTTATTGGATAAACTGTGCTAGGTGCTAGGATCCCTATGGTAAGTTGGATAGCTTACATCCATGGGCTGGATTCCAGACCAGAGTGTTTGCTTCCTACTCTCTGTTTCTACAACAAATTCAGTCACTCCTATATTGCCCCTTACTGCTGACATGAATTCTTGGCTACCTTTGCACAGGTAAGTTCTTTGATGGCATGGACCATTCCTGTCTTGTACATTTCTGATTCCTACAGTGCCAGGCAAAGAAGTGGGCTGCTTGACGAATATACCTGTTGATGTATATAAGTGACTAATATTATCCAGTGTCACATAGCTTGTAGGGGAGAGACAGAGAGAGAAGAGAGTGAGGGAAGAACAGGCATGTTTCAACTCGGTCTGCCTGGAGCACAGATCCAGAGATTTGCTAGAATGATGAATAATCCATCACAGGCAACTAGTACCTGATTATTGCCAATCCTATTAAGGAAGTATGATGGGGAACCTCTTCTGGTTGAATAAATTACCTTATACTACTTGGTTAAGCTTACCCATAGACATGACACTATGAAACTCATGGCATTTTAAAAAAATGAATTCCCAAAGATGGACTTGAGTTGTATGTTTTGGGAGCATGCTGAAGACCTGTGATTACCTGTACATCTGACATGGGGAATTACCTGGGCTGGGCAAAACCAACAGACACACAGTACCTAAGAGTTGCAAATCCTGTTCCTTTTAGATAATGTTCTTTCAGAACTTCTTATCTACAGAATTAGTTATATAGGATCCCAAGTCAATTTGCATAAATTTTTTTTTTCCACAAAAGTAAAAAAACATTTGACTATGGGATGAAGATTATTTTTAAAGCCAGAAGAGAACTTTAGGGTTAAACTCATCCCAAACCCTCATTTCACACATAAGGAAACTGAAGCATAAATAACCTAAATGTCTCACCAAAGATCAAACAATCGATTGGTATCAGAAGCTGAATAAAAACGTAGAACTTGGACTTCCCTGGAGGTCCAGTGGTTGGGACACTGCGCTTCCACTGCAGGGAGCACGGGTTCAATCCTGGTTGGGGAATTAGGATCCCGCATGCTGTGCGGTACGGCCAAAAAATAGAATAAAAAATAGAAACAAAAATGTGATGCTCACCTGTGCCCTTTATACGACATATCACAGTGTCCTATGTTAGGAAGTACTGCCTGCTGGCAAAGTGTGCCTTCTCTCTGTCAATGCCCAGGCTGATGGAGGTCAGTGGTGTACTTCTAGAACTGTGGAGTATAGACCTCAAAGAATCTATAGCAAGGAGGGTCCAAATCAGACCTATAAGAATTCATCTCCAACTTCCCAGACAGGGGAAATGTGAGAGTGGGCCAAACAGAGAGGAAAGGATGTAGAGTCTAGAAAACGAGACACTATCCTGAAGTGCTATAGGAGACAGAAGACAGGAAATCATGGGGAGGACCAAGGTCTATGCACAGCCATTTCCCAGTTCCCCTGGTCTAGATTAGAGCCCCTTTTTTGTAATGAGGTGGATAGACCTAGAGTCTGTCATACAGAGTGAAGTAAGTCAGAAAGAGAAAAACAAATACCGTATGCTAACGCATATATATGGAATTTAAGAAAAAAAAATGTCATGAAGAGCCTAGGGGTAAGACAGGAATAAAGACACAGACCTACTAGAGAATGGACTTGAGGATATGGGGAGCGGGAAGGGTAAGCTGGGACAAAGCGAGAGAGAGGCATGGACATATATACACTACCAAACGTAAGGTAGATAGCTAGTGGGAAGCAGACGCATAGCACAGAGAGATCAGCTCGGTGCTCTGTGACCACCTAGAGGGGTGGGATAGGGAGGGTGGGAGGGAGGGAGACGCAAGAGGGAAGAGATATGGGAACATATGTATATGTATAACTGATTCACTTTGTTATAAAGCAGAAACTAACACACCATTGTAAAGCAATTATACTCCAATAAAGATGTAAATAAAATAGATAAATAAATAAATAAATAAATAAATAAATAAATATCCCCTTGTGTTTGTTTCCTGTGACTGATATAAAAAATTATCACAAACTTGCTGGCTGAAAACAATAGAAATGTGTTCTCACAGTTCTGGAGGCCAGATGCCCAAACTGTTGGCAGTGTCCATTCAGGGCCCACCCAGATAACCCAGTGTTGTCTCTTCATTTCAAGATCCTCGGCCTAATCACATCCGCAAAGACCCTTTTTTTTCCAAATAAAGTCACATTCACAGACACCAGGGATTTGACATGGACGTCTTTGGGGAGGGAGGCAGTTTGTGGACCACCACACCCCCTCGCTTGGTTAATTATTATTATTTCTTTTTTATAAATTTATTTATTTTACTTATTTATTTTTATTTTTGGCTGCGTTGGGTCTTCGTTGCTGCACATGGGCTTTCTCTAGTTGCAGCAAGCGGGGGCTACTCCTCGTTGTGGTGAGCGGGCTTCCCATTGTGGTGGCTTCTCTTGTTGCGGAGCAGGGGCTCTAGGCACACGGGCTCAGTAGTTGTGGCTTGCAGGCTCAGTAGTTGTGGCACACGGGCTTAGTTGCTCTGTGGCATGTGGGATCTTCCCGGACCAGGGCTCGAACCCGTGTCCCCTGTACTGGCAGGTGGATTCTTAACCACTGCGCCACCAGGGAAGTCCCTGGTTAATTACTTTTGATAACCTCCACCCCCACTGTGAGGGTCCAGGAGGACATAAGCCTTAAGCCTTCTCTGCTTTATTCACCACTGCTTCCAAAGCACCTGGCATAGTAGATATTTAATAAGTGTTTGGGGAATAAAAGGAAGGAGGGAAGGAAGGAAGGAAGGAAGGAAGGGAGGGAGGGAGGGAGGGAGGGAGGAAGGAAGGAAAAATCAGAAGAGGAAGGGGTGAGCAAAGAAGGGAAAGAGGAAAGAAGGAAGATGGGGGCGGGGAAGGAGAGAGTGAGAGCAGAGAGAAAGGAGCAGAGAGGAAATACTATCTCCAAGTCTCACTAATTCTTATGAGACGGAGTTAAAGGTGAGAAAAACAAGGCAGAGTTTTAGAAGGTGAAGGTCAAAATTAGTAAGTGATGAAGCTTGCATTTCAATTGAGGTATTTGAAATCCATTGTTTTCCAGTACAAAGCAGCTGTAGTAGGTGCTAGGGGTTAGGTTAGGGTGGGAGGGATTGGATACAAAGAAGTGCCGGCATGCTTGCCCAGAAGCAGTTCACAATCTACTGGGGGACTAGGTCCTTCGTGCAGATGGTAGTGTGACAGGTGCCAAATAAAGAAGGCCCAGGTTTTGAAAAACTTTTAATGCCTTCGGATTTTATTTTATAGAGCAACCTTTTGACAAGGTTTCTAGGCATAAGCAGTAATATTTAAAATTTGCTATTTTGATAGTAAACAATAATTTTATAGCTATTGTGTAACTTCAAGTCCAAATATCTATTATGACTCATACTCAACTACATTAGCCCATGGGATTCTCTTAAGGGGTAAATTATATATTTGGCATAAATCCAACCACTGGAAAATACCCACCTCAAAATGCACAATTATGTCATTCCTACAATGCATTTCATGGATGAAACGGAGTCTTCAAATCAGAATGTTCTTGAATGTTGACTGGCATCTGTGAATTATATAAGATCAAGACATCATTCAGTGTTAACCATTATCTTGAGCAATCATTCGTTCGGTCATTCATTCAATTATTCCATGATCATTTTTTTGAGATCCTATTGTGACTTGCCCTGGGAGCTAGAGATACAGTTTGAAAAGAATATGGTCCTTCCCTTTAAAAAGCTCAGAGTCTGTGTTCGTCAGGTTCTCTAGAAAGCACATGCAGTGACAAATTTAGGAGTGCAAGAGGTTTACTGGAGAGTAATACCATGAAAGTTAAAGGGTGAGGAAACAGGACTGGGAAGGGAAATCCTTCAGCCCAAAAAGCAGATACGACATCTGTGAAGGGAAAGAGGGAAGAAGTTTGATGAGGCAGAGAGCGCCTGAGAGCACCATGCAGATCTGATGAAGTTGGCCAACTAAAAGATTTCCCGCTAAAGGAGTTCCGAGTTGGGCCTAGTACTGCTATTATGCTCAGTCATTGGCTGGGGCTGCCAGAAAAGGTCATGGTCTCAGCTTGAAAGCTGGGGCAGATCTTGAAGGCATTAACAGCTGGAGGCTGTCAGCTAACTGCACTCCTCCCAGTTAAACAGCAAGTTCTTTCTTGAAGGGAGATCAAAGTGACGCAACCTCATGGCTGCCACATAATGCGATTAGGGAGAAGGCAAATAAACAGGTAATTCAAATCCAGTAAGGGTAATGACAGGGTGCCATGGGAGCTTAAAGATGGAGCATGAAAGTTGGACTTGGGAACAGAAAAACTTCCAAAAACATGTAGTGTTTGGGTTTTTTTTTTTTTTAACATCTTTAATGCAGTATAACTGCTTTAAAATGGTGTGTTAGTTTCTGCTTTATAACAAAGTGAATCAGCCATACATATACATATATCCCCATATCTCCTCCCTTTTGAGTCTCCCTCCCTCTCACCCTCCCTATCCCACCCCTCTAGGTGGTCACAAAGCACCGAGCTGATCTCCCTGTGCTATGCGGCTGCTTCCCACTAGCTATCTGTTTTACATTTGGTAGTATGTATATGTGTCCATGTCAGTCTCTAACTTTGTCCCAGCTTACCCTTCCCTGTCCCTGTGTCCTCAAGTCCATTCTCTAGTAGGTCTGCATCTTTATTGCCTTCCTGCCCCTAGGTTCATGACCACCTCAGTGGCTCAGGCCTGACACCCGGCCGGAGCATCAGGACCCTCTCAGCCACACAGCTCAGAAGAAAAGGGAGAAAAAGAAAGAAAAGAAAGAAAAGAAAGAAAGAAAGAAAGAAAGAAAGAAAGAAAGAAAGAAAGAAAGAAAGAAAGAAA